>NC_091160.1:49944979-50012479 GCF_040958095.1 Procambarus clarkii | reverse complement strand
TGACTTGTTTTTAAACATAAGAAAGGGGAGGTGGGGGAGGGGACCAGCCCTGCCTCCCACTTCACACGCCTTACATCATATGTACCTGGTCTCCTAGGCATGTGTGCGTGTGTGTGTATACTTAACTATCTGTGCTTGCAGGATCGGGCATTGACTCTTGGATCCCGCCTTTGGTGCCATCGGTTGTTTACAGCAATGACTCCTGTCCCATTTCCCTATCATATCTAGTTTTAAAGTTATGAATAGAGTTTGCTTCCACAACCTGTCCCTTAAGTGCATTCCATTTTTCCACTACCCTCATGCTAAAAAGAATACTTCCAAACATCTCTGTGACTCATCTGAGTTTCCAGCTTCCACCCATGTCCCCTCGTTCTGTTATTATTATGTGTGAACAATTCATCTATTTCCACTTTGTCAATTCCCCTGCGTATTTTATATGTTCCTTTCATATCCCCTCTCTCCCTTCTTTTTTCTAGTTTCGTAAGATTCAGTTCCTACAGGGGCCCTTCATATCCCATCCCTCATAACTCTGGGACAAGCCTCGTCGCAAACTTCTGAACGTTTTCCAGTTTCCTTATGTGTTTCTTCAGGTGGGGACTCCATGATGGCATGGCATACGCTAAGACTGGTCTCACGTAGGCAGCGTAAAGCACCCTAAAAGCCTTCTCACTTAGGTTTCTTAATGAAGTTCTAACTTTCGCCAGTATAGAGTACGCTGCTGTCGTTATCCTCTTTATATGTATTTAAGGAGTCAGATTAGGTGTTACGTCCACTCCCAGGTCTTATTCTCAAATCGTCAAAGTTAGGTAGTTTCCCTTCATTGTGTATAGGCCCTTTGGTCTCCTATTACCTAATCCTATTTCCATAACTGTACATTTGCTCGTGTTGAACTCCAGTAGCCATTTCTCTGACCATGTCTGCAACTTGTTCAATTCCTCTTGGAGGATCCTACAATCTTCATCTGACACAACCCTTCTCATTAATTTTGCGTCATCCGCGAACATTGACATATAGGACTCCTGTAAACATAAACATATCATTAACGTATATTATAAGCAGAACTGGTCCTAGCATTGATCCTTGAGGTACTCCATTCGTTACTGACTTCTTGCTCCTTACCGTTACTCTCTGGCTCCTTCCTGTTAGATAGTTCCTTACCCATGTTAGAGCCTTTCCGTTTACTCACGCCTGCTTCTCAAGTTTGAATAGCAATCTCCTGTGCGGTACTGTATCTGAGGCTTTTTGGCAGTCCAGAAATATGCACTGTTATGGGGCGTTATCTCCAAATTTGCCCAAAATATGCAATAAATGAAAACTCGTTCGATTTCAATCAAACTTTTTTTTTACAAGTTGTATATGGAAAGGGTTTCATCTGGTCCAAGTCTCAGTATCGTAGCATAAATGGGAAGGGAGAAAAGAAATATTGAATTATGTGTCAAAAATTTTCCAAAATGGTCAAAAACGATTATCAAACAAAAATGTCAACTGAAATCATGTCTATGACTCTCAGCTATCACAAAAGCTTATATTAAAAACAAATTATAATTAGTTTTATTAAAAAAAATTTAGTTATAAAAAAGGCAAATTTTCCTTTTTTTTTATTTTTTAAATTTTATCTCTCTCTTTTGTTTATAGAGCGATTTGCATGAAACCTATACACCTGACTGCACCTAAGTCTATCTGTAAGGGTGTCAATTTTGGAGGAAATTGATTGATGTCAACCTCAGCCACAGATGGCAACACCTTAGATTTTATTTTTTACTTGAACGTTTATGTTACTTGAAAATAAATATATCATTCATTTTATATTCAACTTACATGAAACTTACATCTTATATGTAAAGTTTATGTCTCTAAAATCGCAAGGAAGCGTTTTTTCCTGAGTTTATTTATTGATTTTATGAATAGCAATAAACATGATTAATTTGCATAATTTTTTGGGGGGAACTTAGACTATTTGTAATAGGATAACTAAAGACGTTTTGCAAAATCCCCTCCCATAGATCCTTTATTATATGCTAATGTGTCAGAAAAGTGTCATAGAATGAATATATCTGAAAGGTGTGGTTGTAAATATACACTTGAAAATGTGTAAAATTCGTTGAAAAAAAATAAAAACAAAAACAAAAAATCTCCCTTACTATTAAGGCTACAGTACTGAACCTTGGAACAATTGCAGCCCTTTACAACTTAGTCAAAACTTTACTTTACTTAAACTTTAACAAAACTTTACAACTAGTCAAAAAATAATGGTTGACATTGAACAACTTAATTTTCCAGAGATAACGCCCCCTTTGTCCATCCTGTCATTTTCCCTGAGAATTTTGTAGGTGGTTATCATGTCTCCCCTTACTCTTCTGTTTTCCAGGTACGTGAAGTTCAGCTCCTTTAGCATTTCCTCGTAGCTCATACCTCTCAGTTCCGGGACGAGCCTGGTGGCATACCGCTGAATCTTCTCTAACTTATTCTTGTGTTAAACTGGGTATGGACTCCAGGCTGGAGCTGCATATTCCAGGATTGGTCTGACATAAGTTGTATAGGGTCCTGAACGATTCCTTACACAAGTTTCTAAATGCATTTCTTATGTCGGCCAGTCTAGCATATGCCGCTGATGATATCCTTTTGATGTGGTCCTCTGGGGACAGGTCCGGTGTGATATCAACCCCCAGATCTCTCTCTCTATTTGACTCTTGCAGGATTTCACCTCCCAGATGGTACCTTGTGTTCAGCCTCCTGCTCCTTTCCCCTAATGTGTGTGTGCGCGCACACACACGTCAAAGCGAAGCTTGAACTCTTCCTTTCAGAGTAAACTACTTGTAATACTCATTGGACTTTAATGTATGTAGACGTGTTTCCAAACTTGTCATATATTTTATTATTTTTATATATATATATACAAGAGTTCTTATATTCATGTTCAATTTTAAATTCTAATTCTAATTAATTTTAACATTAATTCTAAGGAAGTCTTTATCATCTTTAACTACGCTAAACACCCTATGACATAATTGGCATACTCGTGTCTATAGCTTGACATAAATACAATGAAAGTTAACGTGGATCCCATCTTTAGTTGGCCTCCAATTGCATAATAGAACTAATGAATCTGTCTTCATTATATTACTCTACCAACTAATAGTCAAAGAATCAGCCTTCAATAGGAAGAGTTGACTATAATTGCTTGGATTGCCTATAAGCAACTTGAGAACTATAATGCACAAAATACTCCAACTTTATAGATCTGAGGCAAATTACTACATTAGTTTATTTATTTATTTATATACAAGAAGGTACATAGGGTTTATGAGAGTACAGAGACTTGAAGTTTTACATTCATGTAAAGCCACTAGTAATGCAAAAAGAGCCACACAGCTGTGGATCATCCAATAAAACCAGCAGACTGCTAGAAGTTACAAAATTCTTCGCTTGGAGTCAATTATAAGTATCCCTGTGAGTTTCCATTACCCGCTGATATAGACCTGACCAGATGTAAACTGTGTCAGCAAACCTATTCACACATTCTTCGTCACTATGCCATGGAGTGCAAAAAGATACGTGAATTTAGAAACAGATCTAAAACAAATTTACAGCAACTGTTCAAATATTTCATTCACAATTATCCACTAAGAAGAATTTTAGCCCAATGTTCATAGTTTGCTAACTGTAGATAGTAAGTGTGGATGTAACCGTTCCCGTACCGCCTGCTGGACAGGTATGGGGATCCAATGCTGTCCACAGAGTGGGTATGGGGTTCAATGCTGTCCACAGAATAGGTATGGGGGTCCAATGCTATCCACAGGGTGGGTATGGGGGGTCCAATACTAAGCACAATATGGATATTGGGGTCCAATACCGTCCACAGGATGAGTATGAGGTATACATAATTATTGAAGAACTATACTTTCGTATATTATTCTAAACAAAAACAAAGATGCTATAGCAACACCGACCCTCGCTGCTGAGCCTACTAATGTATGATGCTCATTTGCAATTTTAAAATATATATAGTCTAAGTATTATGTTCATTTACAATCGCAAATACATGCCTAGTGAATAAGTTTTTTTAAATATTGTCTTGAGTAAAAATTATTTTTGTTTAGGAAAATGATAACTGCTGAAACAACAGTCCTACGCTATTGAGTATTTGTTATTGTTGGACAACCCGTCCTCGACTCAAGTCCATTACATTCAGCAGTCATCCCCACAGACGCATTCATAAATTTTAACATGCTGTTCATTCAAAACGGGAATTTTCTCAAGTATAAGTTAATATTATAATATATTAGCATATTGTGTATATATAGACATAGGATAGGTTAGGTTAGGTGTTTTGGTTCTGTTGGCAATTATTTGTATTTGTAGTACGTTGGTGAAGCATTTATAGCGTTGTGATTCGAACAAAAGTCGTCAGTGAAGCACTTGTTCCGCATATGTTCGAACGTCAGCAGTTGTGTGTAAACCGCTTTTCATTCATAAACAGGGGGCTTGGCGGGTGCATGGAATCACTTTTGGATCTTTGTTTGGAGGACGGGCTGTGTTGGAAGACGAGGTCCGTAATTCGGACTGGGTATGAGCTGAAATCTGATTCGTTGGTGGTTCATATGGCAAGTTGCTATTGGCTAGCGGAATAATCTGATGGCTGGTGATTGGTGGGCAAGTGTGCATGCAGTCGGGGAGGGAAGCGGCTGCTCTTCAGTGTGTAATCTCGCACTTCAGTGGACGGACGTAGTTACGAGTGTGTCAGGGAAGTGAGGAGGTGATACCCGACACACGATGAGCAGCAGGTTAGTTTAGTGTTTTATACAGTGTGAATGATCATACTCTGATGCATATTGGAGTTTCTTCATGTTAGATCCCGTGTCCGTGGAACTTGCTGCTAGAGTAAGTTCTTTAATGTTCAAGGATGACGGCTTTGGCCTTACTTTCTGGGATCGAGCGGCCTTGGTTATCTATCTATATAAATGGAAATGTTCGTTTGTTCAAAATCGGTAATCTCCGAAAGTTCTTCAGCGATTGATTTGAAATTTTTTTGCACAACTTTCCATTCGCATCCGAGCGGGTTTTTATATACATACTATATAGATGTCACGTCTGTGACGAGGAAAAACATGTTTATTTTTAACTGTTTTTCATGTGTTGTCATGCGAGTGAAATCTTCGAAACCTTTTTACCAATTGCTTTGAAATTGACACAACGTTGAATTCAAATAGGCGCATGTTTTTATATACCTACTATAGATGCAACACCAGTGAGGTAAAAACATGCTTTTTTGAAAAAGTGCGCCATCTGTTGCATGCAAGAGCAACACACACTACACTAAATGTTAAGATTCCATTTCAGTGTTTCCGATTGTATTTCATAAATTAAAGTTTCATAAATTTCGATTTTTCACTTTGATTTAATTGACATTGCCTTGGAATTGAGCTGTGCTTACAATTTCGTTTATTTCGTGAGTATAGTTTGTTCCTGATGAGGTTAGGATCAACAAGATAAAGGATTTCATTGAGTTAACTGTACTATAGCGGCAAGTATAAGGTACTTGGTAGCATGTTATCAATAACGGCAGATGCAGTAAAGAGGTAAAGACCTTAACAATTAAGGTGGAATAATTTCAGTATTCAAGTAAACGGTAAGTTAGAAGTAAAGTGTCTACCATGCCGGTGGGGGCGGGTCGGTGGGAGCCTGAATGAATGAGATATAGGACAAGATACCCTTCGGATGAACGGGGAAGTGTCTATAGCTGAAGAATAGCCAGTGAGAAGAAACTTTGAAGACAGATATGACCAGGGCTAAACCCAGCTGCATGGCGTAAGAGGTTATTAAACACCGGGCCGACTAGGCGAGGAGGCAGGGTCTGGAGTCGGGGGCGACGAGGTGAAGACAGCTGTCCTCTTCCATGAAGCTAATCTTTCTTCTGTGGTGCTGAAGAAATGTTACGTCAGTTTTACGGAGGCGGATATGGCTTTCACCAATTGGCGAGTGGTAAAACTCCTGGCGTTTCGCGAGCGCTTTGGCCTGGGTTCGCTGGAGGATTTCTGGCTGCCAATCCTAAACTGAAGCTTCTGTTTACCCAACAGTGAAATAGGTACCTGGTTGTTAAGAGTTGGCGGGTTGTAATCCAGGGAATATTAGGATTGAGGACCTGCCCGAAAAGCTATGCGTGCTAATGGCTGTAAAAGACTGAAAGATCTCCTGTGTATTTAAAAAAAATCCAAATGGGCAAAATTAAGTCACCATCCCCTTAAAGGGTGGATGGTGAAGTCTGGTACTTTAAATTGGTTCTGGTTTGGCAGACTGCTGGAGTAAGTCTTGATACAACTTGGTCCTTTTGCTTGGGTTGCTGGGTAGGTAGGTGCTAGCAGGCCGCCACAATTTTTTTAGATCGATGTAGACAACGCGGGTTAGTCTTGCTGCCGTCTCCGTGTATTTCGGTTAATGTGGGCTGTGGTGTTGTTGCTGGGGAAGTCTTGGTTGTAGGGTTGATAAAGCCATTGCTTGGTTACTGACTTTAGTACATGTAATAGTACATGACTAGCAGCGTCCAAGTTAGGTGGGCGTCCTGTACGCTGTTTACTTACAACTAGCGTATGAAACGCAACGCTTACAAACGGATGGTGCCGTTTGCTATGAACATGGCATCCCTCCTTTACTTTAAAAAGAATGAATAAAGGATGTCTACCATACTTGTAGTACAAAGCAAAGTTATTGAGTTATTAACATATCAAAAGATGTTGCATAAATTTTACATAAAGCACACAAAGAATTTACACAACTTAATCTTTACCACACCGGATATCATTGTTTAAAATATGAAATGTTAAACAAAAATGACATACTACTACAGTTACAAAATATTGAATAAGCTCTGCAATATTCAAACTATTTAATTTCAATTTAGCATAAGTAAATAATTTGCATTACATAGGAACACAATCAAATCTCGTAGGGCGTTTAACATGACGTTTAGAACGAGTCCTTAAACTGGAAGCCTCCTGTTTCTCCGTGGTGTAGTGGTAAGACACTCGCCTGGCGTTCCGCGAGCGCTATGTCATGGGTTCGTATCCTAGCCGGGGAGGATTTACTGGGCGCAATTCCTTAACTGTAGCCTCTGTTTAACGCAACAGTAAAATGTGTATTTGGATGAAAAAAGATTCTTCGCGGCAGGGGATCGTATTCCAGGGACCTGCCAGAAACGCTACGCGTACTAGTGGCTGTACAAGAATGTAAAGACTTGTATATTTATAAAAAAAAAAAAAAAAAAAAAAAAAAAAATTGATAAATTGTTTAGTTATAACTATTTTTTTCTTTATCGTTTGTACGACTTTGCACTTCATCATTTTCTAAACTAGTTGGAGTCGCTTTGAAATAAGCCATATTGTGTGGTATGAACTCTTATTACTCACTGTGTTACTAATACTTACACTAATCACTTTATATGGTGTTGTATCATACGGCATATCTAGCTTTCCCTGTTTTTTGTTTCTTTTTAACTAGAACAGTGTCCAACCTTTAAGAATTGTTCCTTTGCATGTTGATCATAAGAAATTTTCATTTTGCCTTTGGCCAGTGCATCCTTCTGAGCGAGACGTTTATCCGTTACCTCAGCTGGCATGACAGGTAGTGTGATCCTCATAGGACGTCCAAACAGTTCACCAGGAGACTTGCCCAGTGTTCCATTCGGTGTTGTACGGTAGTTCCTGAGAATAGCAAACATAGCTTATTTCCAGGATCATCCTTCGGCATGAACACAGCGTTCTGCTCTCATGAGAGGTTGCATGAATCTCTCGACTTCTCCATTTGCTTGAAGATGTAGTGGCATCATACGGCGATGTTTGAATCCAATGTGCTCGGCAAAGTTGACGAAGTCTTGTCCATTGAATGGCGGTCCCTTATCAGTCTTAACTTCAGGAATGTTAAAATTTGAAAAGATCTTGTCGAGTTTCGGGATGACAGCCTTTGCAGATGTGGAAGTGTTTTTTACTTCTGGATAACGCGAGTGATCATCAATGACTCCCATAAAGTACTATCCAGTTGGTAGTGGTCCGCAGAAGTCCATTGATACTTTAGTCCATGGTGCAGCTGGTAGTGGTGAAGGTTGTAGAGGTGTTGGTCTTGAAGTATCCACTAGAGCTTGGCAAGGGACACAGGCATCATGCATGTCCTTTGCTTGACGATCAATACCTGGAAACCACACCTTTCCTCGTAGCAGCGGTTTGGTTCTAACAAGACCTTGGCGTCCTTGATGTGCAAGCTTCAGAGCACGCTGTTGAACGGCTGGAATAAGAGTACCTCGCAGCAGTGTCGCGTTGTTGCGTAACGCTTAACTGTCTGGATGCGTTCATGGGCTTTGAATGCATCTTGGTCAACTCCTGGGGGGTGGGATGCATGGAAACTTTTTCTTGGTCAATGCATCCACTGTTGCTTGCAGAGTTGGATCCTCTGTGGTCGCCGTATGGATTTCATAAAGAGCCTTGGGAACTGCATCACGGGTTACAGAGTGTACATATTCCTCGGCAACTTGCTGATGCTTGGTGGTAATGAAACTGTTGGCAGGATGTCGACTGATGTAATCGGCGGGATTTTCTGTATCCGGCTTGGTACTTCTCGGTAAAGTTGTAGCTCTGCAGGCGAAGAGCCCATCTCTCAATGTGAGCTGGTGGTTTGTACTTCGGATAATTGAATATTGTTTCCAACGGCTTGTGGTCAGTGACTATCGTGGTGAAGGGTGCACAAAGCAGATAAATAAGTGTTCACAGCCTCATACAAGAGAAAGAGCTTCAGTCTGTCTGACTAGAGAAGGTTAGATTTCGCTTTACCATTGCAGTTCTCAAGCTTTGTGAACTGTTTTTTTAATTTCTCGTAGTGGCATTCAAGGGATAAGAGGTGCAATATTGTTTGCCACCTCGACCCCTATGACCTGACCATCGTACAGTACTCTAGTTCACCGACTGTGGTCTTAGTGTGGAACGACACATGGCACCAAAATGATCTAGTTTTCCACACAATCAGCACTTACCTTGAGTAAGACGAGCATTATCTTGGTGTGGGTGATCTCCTCTACAATTGTAAGTTTTTGTTGATACCCTCTGATGTGAGTCGTTGTGACAGTCTTGTTCCTTGACTGCAGTTGTGATGTGGTTCCCGGCTCAAATTGCTGTTGGGTTTGCCATGATATCTTCTATCACGGTGTCCTCCCTGAACCTTACGTACCCCATCAGTTAGTAACACTGGCAGCACCGTTGTTGGCACTGCACTCAATGACAAGAGCATCACGTGCAACATCTTCCATTCGACGAGCAATGTCCAGTATCTTGGTAAGAGAACTTTCATAAAGTTCTAGAGCTCTTCGACGGAGACGTGCATGTTTCAATTATTTACCGTTTGATTTGTCAACATCAGCAAACTCGCAATGTGCTGCTAAGTCCTGTAGATGTGTGTGGTATTGATCTACAGTTTCATTAGTTTGGCTCTCCTGAAATGCATAATTTCCATTGTTTTTTGTCTAGGTTTGAAATGTTCAGTTAATTTGTCTTTGGCAGTGTCGTAATCTTTTTCACCATCAGTGTCTTTCAGTGTGTCAAAAATGGGACAAACTCGATCACCTACATAATGGAAAAAAAGGCATGCCTTTCAACACTTGATGTCTGAAACTATTAACAAATTTTCAAACCCTTTAAGCCATTTGGTTTACCTGTGACATGTTTGGTAAAGATCAAATGCTGGAAACTGAGGTATATTTGCCATTTTTACTGCATAAATGTAAACTTATCACTTTAATGTTCCTTAGAATACTAAAAACTTGCTGCACTGCGAATGTTAGTTAAAAATTCACTAATTACTTTAATTTTGCAAAGCACACAAGCATTTTAATGCAAAAGTTCACAACGGTGCACAATACAGCAGCAACTGACGTCTCTCCTAGCCTTGTGTACATGTGGTGGTGGTCCAACTCATAGATGACATGGCAGTTGTCAGCAATTTTGAGTTTTCAGCACCGTCAACAAAGCAGACAGTTCACAGTATGGAGTTGTGTAAGCATCGTTTAGTACACAAAACATTGGGTTTTGTACGCAGATTCGGTAGATATCTCACAGCTTCAGTGGGCACACAGCATTGGTCTGGTGCTCACAGATAGCACGGTTTTCCTCCGGGGCAAGACAACATGCTTTTTCCCTTATTTTGAGCTGGACGAATACCTGTTAACTATTCATCCTCGTCGCCAGTGTGGTGTTCTGTGTTGCTGGGGAAGTCTTGGTTGTAGGATTGATATAAAGCCATTGCTTGGTTACTGACATTAATACTTAGGTTGGTACATGACTAGCAGCGTCCAAGCTGTATGCTGTTTACCTACAGCTAGTGTATGAAACGCAGCGCATACAAACGGATGGTGCCGTTTGCTATGAATGACATGGGCTATCTCATTTCATTGGCAGGGCTGGGTGACTTGGGTTGTGGAATAAGAATTTGCAAGGGGTCTGTAGTTCACCTAGGTACCCCCTGTGTAAATGATTCTGCGTCGAAGTTTGACATGGTAATACTTTCTTCCGGATGGGATGTCGTCTTGTCTCACGTGGGTACGTGAGAACTTCATTCAAGGGTTTGTTGACTTGGTAGGCGGTAACGAAGTTGTCTTCCAAGGTTGTGGTTTCGTCATTATCTGTAGTTTCAATTGCTCTTGAGTGGTCCGTGGTCGGTGTTGGCGTTCCTAGGTCATGTCCTGGCGTTGGTTGACCTGCAGGTCCCACGATCGGTGGGGAGGGTAGAGGGGGGGGGGGCCTCAGAGGTGCGGGTGCATGCCGGTATTGGATTTGTTCTGTAGGCTTGATGGGGTCTATAGATGGGGTGCTGGCCACTGGTTGAGAAGTATCAGGCGAGTATGGCCTCAGATATTGAAGACGAAGATTTTCTACATAGTATTTGATACTGCCTTCTGATATAGTATCCTGGCCGGGGAAGATTTACTGGGTGTCAATCCTTACCTGTAACCTGTTTATCCAACAGTTAAATGGGTTCCTGGTTGTTAAAATATTTGGCAGTCGTATTCCGTGAAATATAGAATTAAGGACTTGCCCGAAACGCAATGTGTGCTAGTGGCTGTACGTGAATGTAAGAAATAGTTGTGTACATAAATAATACCAGAAAATCTGCCATTTTTTTCCTTGAAATGGATGAGGGGCAGCAACAGTGCCATCGATGGTGGGTGGCGACGGCCGGGCGATGATTGCCTGGACTGGTTGGGAGGTGTCATACGGATCTGCCATTGGCTGTTGCCGCGAATGTTCGTCCAGTAGTTGCGTGGAGCGCCGCCCCTTGTCGGGAGGTCTGGGAAAGCTACTGCCTGGATGTTGAATGTCTTCGGTTTTGGAGTGGCGGTGGTTTGTCTGGCTTCGGTAATTTTCTGAAGTTCAGCTTTTCTAGCTGTGCAGTCCGATGAAACTGCGGTGTGAGCTTCAGCTCACAGTAGGCAGCGCTGGCATGTAGGTAGCCTTGCAACTCCTATAATTTCTTCTCAACACAGATGTTGCAACTCTACTCACGGCTGATGCAGTTCTGGGCAAAGTGGGTGCATTGATAACGCCTGAAGCACTGTCGTAGGCGGAAATACAGCCTACAGGTGCAGCAGTTCCTGGGAGGGGAAAGTGCACTAGGGTGTTCTGTCCACGTGCAGTGTGAACTTCAGTCCGTGGTAGCGTTCAACGTGGACGTTCAGCTGTCAATCTGCAGTTGAAAAGCAGATTCAACAGGTACTCTGAGAGAACGCTATCAACATCAGAGGCCCGAGACTGTTCAACACGCTTCCACTACACATTAGGGGCATCACTGGCCGACCCCTCGGTGTTCAAGAGAATTTGGCGAACACCTCCAAAGGATACCTAATCAACCAGGCTGTGACTCGCACGTTAGGCTGCGAGCAGCCGCGTCCAACAGCCTGGTTGACCAGTCCAGCAACGAGGAGGCCTGGTCGACGACCTGACCGTTTGGTCGCTAAGCCCCGAAATCACCTCAAGGTAACCTTAAGGTAGGGGTAAAGGGAGAAGAGAATCGTGAATTGCGATGGTGTCCAGTGATCGCGAAGATTACCACTTTAGGTGGTAGATGCTTGACGTAGGAATGTGATGCATTTTTTTATTTGTAAAACCTTAAATACAGCATAAGATACAGAAATACCAAAACCAAGCATTATCACTACACCACACAACATACAATGTGAAACAAAAAAACAGTAACAGCACATAGTAAGCATAGAATAACAAGGAACACAGAATGACAAAATACAGATAACAAGGCACACAGCAATATAACATAAGTGAAACCAAAAAAAATAAAAATACATAGGAACAGGCAACTACCCAGACGGGGCGCATTAAAGGTGTCGGTAACGACAAGTGTACAATGAAACCAAGGGTAAAAACAAAACGCATAAAACTGAAAACAAAAGCAAAACAAATTACAGAACAAAAATCAGAACAGGACACATAACCAGTATAAGAAACACACAACATTCATAACAGAAAACAGAACCACACAGGGAACCGTAAGTACAAAAACACGTGCAGACGACCAGAAGGCCGTAAGGACATAATACACACACACACACACACACACACATACATATATACATATACACATATACATGTACACATATACACATATACATGTACACATATATATGTATATGTATGTGTGTGTGTATATATGTATGTGTGTATATATATGTGTGTGTGTATATACACATACACACACAACCGGAAAACAAAACCCACCCCATCCCAGACACACACATGCAACCACGCACCCATGCGCAAGCAACACCACAACACACAGCAATCATGGAGGAGAATATTTTTCAGGGAATTTCCATGATGGATACTTAAATTAAGCTTATTAGCCACCCAAATCAAATACTCTTGTTCGGTAAGGGAACCGCCCTCACGACACGGCGGGTACGTCATATACTCAGGGACCACCAAATCCGGCAGAAGCGACTCCCAACCAAAGGATACCGAAGACGAAGAACTAGTCAGGTGAGGCAGGAACACCGTCGCCGTGGAAGCAGGAACACCGTCGCCGTGGAAGCAGGAGGTACCGGAAAAGCGGCCGGAGGCTGCTGAGGTGGCAGCACCGCCTCCAACAAAGCAGGAGACACGAAATAGCCAAAGACGTGAGGGGGCGGCAAAACCGCCTCCGACGACGAAACGGGACGGGGGAAGGGGCACGGAACCCTTAGAGCGAGCAGTTTTCTTCAGTACCGCCACCAGGTTGCTACTCTCACCCTAGCAAGGGGGAACCACCCCACAAGAGGAACCGAAACCAGGCAACGCACCCGAAGCAAGGGCCACAGGGCCCACACTGGCCCCCACCCCAACAGCAGGAGCCACACCAGGGCCCACACCATCCGCTGGAACTACAACAGCACCAGACGCACCATCCTCGTAAGCCACAGAGGAACGGCTTGCAGAAGAAATAACACACGCCGCATCCTCACATTCCTCTGTCAATGTACGAGGAGGCGAAGCACCTGTATCCGTAGGTGAACGCTTGGGAACAGGCAGTTGGTCATCGGAGCTGTCACCCCCTGCAGGAGGCACCCGAGAAGAGCTGGTGGCAGGCTTCCCCACAACCTGGGGAGCACGACCCCGCAGAATGTCAGCCTGAACGAGACCGCCACCCACAGAAGACAAAAGAAAGAATTGGCGTTGCCAGAGGAGAGGAAGAGACCAACAGTGGTGAGGGAGCCTGCAGGGACGTCGAAGGCGACAGAGGTGCAGAGGCGGAAACAGGTGCAGAAGCCGTCGGAAGCGAGGAGACAGACTGCGGGGGCAGAGCCCCGCACACCACCCACCTCTTCATGTACACCACTATCCACACATGCTGGGCCAGCAGCCGAGGAACTCTGAACCACTACCGGGTCAGCAGGCGGCAGGGAAACCTCCCCACACACTCCATCATGAGGCGACAAGTCCTGCGCCACCAATGGGGGGAAAATCCCCTTCCCATAACAGATCAACAGGTGCAGCCGCAACCCCAGTGCAAATGGCTGCCAGGTGCTCCTAAAGGCCACAACAAAAACAGGAGCGTGGCTGCCCTGCATAGAATGCCCGCAGTGTGTACCCCAGCAAGGTAACCTTGGAGGGAACCGGGGACTAATCTAAAGGCGAGAGTCCGTGTACCACACGAGACCCCATGCCACCTCCCGGAAGAAAGTTCATACGGAGACCACCGTGCCATATTGGCCAAAGAATCTCCGAAAACTCGAAGGGCACACCATAAAATGCCACATAAGTAACAGGCCAGCAGTGGTTGGAAATGGCGACCGTACTGCCGTCCCCAGAGAGGGTCAAAATCCGTCCACCATAGCGGGCTACGAACGCCTTGTACACTGCCGCGGAGTTAAACTTCACTAGCGCTCAGTAGGGTCATCAGGAGCTTGAGCCTGTACACCTATTCCACACGAACACGCAACATGTCCAACTACACAATCTCCAGAGCAAGGTGTGAAGCACGTCCTGAAAACAACAAACCAATGGTCTTCTGGTGAACAAGAGGGAGGGGGGGGGGGGGGTCCCCATGGTGCCGACAAGCTAAACGGCACCCTCCCTCAGGCAACAACTGGCAGGTCACATAAACACGCCAGACCCCCTTGGCGGCCAGGTCGGCAAACTCTCACCAACTATCTGAGAGGTCAGGCAACAGGTCCTCGCCCCCACAGTAGCCAGGGACGGACTCCCAGGAATGTGATATTGGTCATAGGATGGTGGCAAAAATATATATAATTGCAGACTAAGTGAATTGGGTAGTACACCTCCCCCCCCCCCCCCCCATCCTCCCTCGTCAATTATCTCTAGCAGGAGGAATAGTGGGAGAGCAATGTTGGCTGATCAGAGATACGTGCATTTTTGGTTAACAGGAAAACTTTAACACCTTAGGAAGTTTAGATTCAGGAAGTTTAGTCCGGCGTGCTCTATATTTTGTAGTACGCATTTGTTGCCAATCTTTATATTCTGGACTACTATCGTGGGGAAGGATACTATTTGAGGCAGTTAGCAGATCTTTTATGTATACAAAAGTAGCAGTGCTGAGCGCATCAGGATGACGCGCTCAGCGCTCTGGGGATTGTTAGAGCAGTGTCCAGCCAGCAACTTGTTTCTTTACCACATCGTAGATGGGGGGGGGGGGGTTGACTAAACTATCAACAATTGGTCAACAAAGTTGCCAATTGTTGATAGTTTAATCAATTGTATCGGTATAAACGGTAAACGCCAAATGTACTTTATCCTACCTTTCAAAAACTTAAAAAAATTTTCCACCTAATAACCCTTCTGCATATCTATCCGCACATTGTAATCAGAAAGAACCACAATTAATTTTTCTATTTACTATAGAATTGGTATTTTTTCTGAATTACCATATACATTAACATCTGTATTGAATATTTCCTGCTGTGGGGAAAACCGACTCGTGGGTTTTATTGATTATAATTTATTAATTTATATTAATAAATTAATAATCCACAACAGCTTGGACACATCAGCTGACCATTCTTGAAGGATTTGTAAATGCATTCGGCACAAATGTGTGGCCACACGGCAGTAAGCGAGGCCGTAACAAATTATCATAACTATTAAGGCAGATTGAACAGTGTTCTGGCCCCCCCCCCCCCCAAGCTTGAATGGTGCTTGCGGACCATTAAAGCTTGGTCGCATATATTTATATAGTTTATTTCTTACGTTAATTTTAGATAGCCGACTGTATGTTAAGGTGGACTGAGTTTATTCCCACAAATAGTTTCCTACACAAGGTGGGGGGGGGGTTATTAATGTAAGTATCAATCGGAATTATCGATTGGTAGAAAAATCACTACAATGTTACTAGGTGTTAAGACTACAAATGATTAGTAACTAAAATTAAAACAAACACAGCTTATCTTTATAGCTGATTATATCGTGGGCAATCGGATATGAACACACTGATACTCCTAGTGGGTGAGGCTAGTGTAATAACAAGTTACTTGTTGTACCAGGTAATTGTTATTAATTCTTCAGGTTGTCACGGATTACCTGCCAGAAGTATACATCGTAACACTAACATCCTAATGAGATATTGTATGACTTATTAATACATTAGTATGCGAGGCTTGCCCAATTTTGGGTATTCTCGGCCGGAATAACCATATCAGTAAATACAGTTCATAAGTTCCTATAATGTTAAATACTGTACGGATACTATGCTTTCCCTGGTAACGATGGTATCAATTTGTGCTGATAAATTTTTCGGCAATGCAGTTTCTCGAGTAATAGTAGAGTTCAACATGACACACTTTAACTGTCCAGGGAGTAAATTATTACGCCATTCTCTCCCTCCTGCATCCGGTGTTCTCCAAATGCGTCAAATAGAGAAATGAAAGAGGGTTTATATTTAATCTCTTGGTAGTTTTTTTTTTTTTTTTTTTTTTTTTCTTTCCACTTTTAGGTACAACTGTATTTGTGCTGCTACCCTCTTATCTTTATTGACAATTTGATTAAAATTATCTAATACGAATTCAATTAAGTCTTATTAGTGAGGATAATGTTAGTATTCACTGTCACTCAAGGACAGAGGGTCATACACAAAATAGGTCTGTGCTGTAGGTTGAAGCACATATATCATGGTTACAATCCGTTTCAATGTACGGATATGTAAATTCAACTTTGTTATGCACTGCCACACACAAGCAGGGATGGGATCGCGAGAAATGCAGCTTCAAAATAATATATATAGTTCTTCATTCTTTAAAATGAACAAGCAAATTTTTGGATAAATTATTAGGGGGGCCTCAGTACATCAGATTCATTGAAATAGTTGGTAGTAGGCCAGGAGGTCTAAAATCTTTGTTTTACATTCAACAACATAGTGTTCAAGTGAATGCATTAAAGGTTTGTAACGGTTTATAGTCTGAATATTCTGGTAGTGGCTCAGCCTCGCTAACCTGCTAGATCTGCCTATAGCCGAGGCAAATTCGCGCAATGACTAAATCACATTGCTTGGTCCGGTTACTGTGCAGACCATCCAAATGCCTATTGCAAAAGTTGTCATAGGTTTTAATACTGCAGCTTTCAGCCCTCTGGGCCTTTTAGATCTTCTAAATTTGAAGTAATTTCTTTAATGCAATTATTAGAAACATTAGGAATTATAGTGCAAAGTCATAATCGGTTTTCTTTCCTGCAAGCCTCATTGGCCAATCACTGAGTCATGCTTTCCAACTCAAACATGGGATGGGATCCACACAAAATTTATAATATAGGTATTATCTTTGGCAAAAATTACATTCCATTTAACATTACAAGCTACTTTCAGACATAAATTGAAGGGTTATTTAAGGACTGCAGAGCGCTCACTCTATCCCCATTGCGCTTAAGGTACTCAGTGGCTAGATAGCTACCCAGTAGCTCAGTCTGTCGTGCTTGCCCAGGCGTTAAATGTGTGCACTAGACATGATCATTTCATTCCCTTTATATACAGTACATGCACAATCTGTTCTACCAGTTTCCTAATTGCACAGAACAGTCAGTAAAAGCATAGGATTCAGTTGGTTTGAGATTAAGATGACTGTCTCTAGTGTTATGCATCTGTTTCAGTGTTATAATTTGTCAGTTGTAACATCCTTGTTTGCTGACATCCTTGGCTAAATGCGTGTACCGGTAGCACTTCGGACATTGTTTGAGAGCGTTCCATCTTAATTTGGTAGGGTGGGTGGAATCTTGATGCCAAAGCGGTAGTCCTTGTGTGGTGGCTTGGATGGTTGCGGCTAATGAGGTGAAGGTTAATTTCAGTTTTACGTCCGCCGAGGAGAGACAAAGAAGGTTTTCATTTTCTACGCTGGCGTAGATGTCAACTATTGGCTCTTCAGTGATCCATTGACACCCTTCCCGTTGATGAAGATGGTTCTCGTGGCCTGGAATTGGTGTGAGAGTGGAGGTTCTTTTCGATCAATCTAACATAGTGGACCTGAATTGCTAAGGTCCTTCTTGCTGTCAAAGAATGTAAAATCTATTCCTTCCTGGCCGATGTAAAGGAGAGTAACGCCTGCCGCGTCCTCGAAGATCATCAGGAGGTCGGTCTTGTTGAATACCAGCTGGTTATTAAGGCACCGCGTTGTCGACTATCGCAGTGTTTTAGTCGGTTATGTGAAAGTAAAATTCGTAGTAGGAAGATAAGTACACAAATGAAGACCTATGTGAAGGTAAAATTTTGTGGTAGAGCTCTTGTCTAGTGTCACGCCCCCATGCACCTCGGTATGGTTCGTGTTGCCGTACAGTTGTAAATTATGTAAAATTGTTCTCGCAATTGGTATCAATGTCTAGGGAATTAAAACACAACTGTAAATGACAACACCAATATACTGTATGATGGGGAATAAAACGCAACATATACAAAAACCTTCTAGAAATACTTTTAAACAATGGGGTGAAATAACACCTAAGCACTGATCAATAACAATATAATATATGGTGAATAACGATCTAACCAGACTAGATATCAACCACAATAAACAAAAATGGTAACCAAACACTTATCAATGCAACGTGTCTGACAATCAGTCCAAACGAATCTACTCGGGCTTTTCCGCGCTTGGAGGTGTGGCGTCCGTTACCAAATTATCAGATGCAAATTCTGAAAAACTGGGAACGATCACTCCAAACATAAGTATAAACATAATGTTCACTTGGCATAATACAGTAATAATGAATACCATAAAATTGGTTACGAGGTAGGTCAATGATACTAAGTTGGCCATAACGCGCACACCACTGCTGGCGACGCCGACTGACTCCAATCATGATAAACCCACAAGATGTATTGAATAGTATCAATGGAGTGGCCACTACAAATCGACAACCTGAGCGCAACTCCCTAGTCTCACTACTGACTGATACCTCCTCCTCCTACTACTACTACTACTACTACTACTACTACTACTACTATCAATTAACACATGACAGCATGATACAAATACCAAAACAAAATGCTCTTGTTGTAAACATAATAGTATGCAATTTCATACTACTAATAAAACTGAAGGGTGAAAATGTGTAAATATTTCATTTAATTCTTAAGAATCGGGTAATTAGCTGATTCGTAACATATATTTGTGTCGGCTATATTGTCTGATTACTTCAACGTTGCACACTTTAAATTTTATTATACTACTCTCTCAAAGAGCGCCTCTTTACATTTTCAAGCACCCTGGCAAACACTTCGTCCGGTCCTGGGGATTTGTTTGACATTAATTTTTCTATTTAACATTCTCCCTGGTAACTGCTAATCACTATCTAAGAAATGTAGAAAGGTTGGCAGATAGTTGGATGTCGACAGGTACAATGTTCTGAGGCTAGGTAATAAAGCAGCCCATCCTCGAAACACAGTCCATTTCACGGACCTGCCAAATTCTGTAGCCGTTGACCCCAGGCCAATGGCTACAACACGTTCAGTTCCCTGCTCGTATACCCCTGACGGACCGGTTGTCTGGTCCGGCAAGCGCCTCTGCTAGTCGAATAAGACCAGCGATAATGCCTGCACGTGATGTAAGGGGCTGTGGCGGGGATGCTGGTTTGGTCTTGGGGTCCCCATTGTGAAGGCTGGGGCGCCTGGTGGGAGTTGTTACTGTTTGATAGGACTAGAAAGTCTTCTGGTAGTGATGGGAGCTGAGATGCTGGTGGTGCACCAGGGGCTCTGGTGGCAGTTAAGAGGGTTGGCTTTCTTGGCTACTACCTGGGCCTTGATATTTTTCCTGTCTGCTGGGGCATTGGAAGAAAATTACCGGATGATCGCCACTGAAGAATAGGCATCGAAGGTTTGTCGACTTAGATGGATTAATAATGGTCCAGGGCGCAGAGGCTGCACTTCTGGACGGGGTACTTACACTTGTTGGTGGGGCTGGAGAGCTCATAGCACTTGACGCACTGTTGGAGCTCGTGATGTAGTTCCATTTTTCACTTGGTGGGGTGGTATCTTGATGCCGAAGCAGTAGGAACCTTGTGTGACAACCTGGAGATAAAAATGATCTTCGTTGTTGCATTACCAGTGCTGTAGAACACAAGGTTCAGTACACCTAGGTTCTGGTTTAACTCCTCCATAATGTTCATAATCTTTTTTCCTTTCCGTCAGGGATCCACTGGCTGGTCCTGCTAGTAAAGTTTTCAGTTGTGAACTGACGTGAGAAGTTGGGATAGAGGTGTTGCTCTTCGCGAAGGGGGGGGGGGGGGCGGGTGTAGACCATGAGGTTTTCCAGGTCCTCCGCTCACAAGACGGCGAGATTCTCGCCTTCCTGACTGTCAGTGTGATGGCTGTTAGTGATTGCTAGAATTAAAAAAATAAGGCTCGGGAAACGGTTGTCA
This sequence comes from Procambarus clarkii, assembly GCF_040958095.1. Taxonomy (NCBI): domain Eukaryota; kingdom Metazoa; phylum Arthropoda; class Malacostraca; order Decapoda; family Cambaridae; genus Procambarus; species Procambarus clarkii. The sequence goes on along the minus strand of NC_091160.1, from coordinate 49,992,104 downwards.
CCCCACTGAATATTGCCCAGCTCTATATCTTGGACCTCTCGTTTTGTCCCAATGAAATGCTAACACAATTTTCCCCGTATATTCAGATCCCTACATACTTATAAAACAATATTAAAACACAAGTGTTTTGTACATACTATGTACAAAAACAGTACACCACGTGGCTCGCTCAGGATAGACATGGGCAAAGAATTATCTATGAAATAAAATACTAAATGTTCCCACTCAACTGGGGAAAATTATAAATTAAATGCTTCCACTAATAAATAACACATTGGATGAACCTATATCCTACTTAAACACATTAATAAAACTTAACCTAGGAAGCCAAACGGCTACATGGAGATTAGACCCATCCGCACTGCCTTGCACCAGGAACAGTGATAGCCCGGCGCGGTCTCCTTACAGTTGCGGCAGATGCAGTGTTTGACATTGTTGCGTTCGAACGCCTATTTACTTAATTATCTACTAAACTAATCTCTCATAATTTCTCATTAAATTGCTTAGAACTGTTAAGCAGATGAAGCTGATAATTAGTTGAACAATATGTAAACAAAGGAAACAGTACTACTAGCTACAGCATATTTAAAACGGAACACTTTCACATACCAAACATGAAACATGGTGAAACTTCACCATTCCCTCTTTAAGGGCATGGTGAAGGCGGCTGCCTTCAGTTGGTGTTTGTTAGGCAGACTGCTGGATTAGGTCTTAATACAACTTGGTCTTTTTGCTTGGGTTGCTGGGTAGATAGTTGCTAGCAGGCCGCTACAATTTTTAGATCGATGTGGTGGTTTGTGTTGCTGGGGAAGTCTTGGTTGTAGGGTTGATAGCCATTGTTTGGTTACTGACTTTAATACTTGTAATGGTACATGACTAGTTGTGTTCAAGTTTTGCGGGCGTCCTGTACGCTGTTTACCTACAGCTGGCGTATGAAAAGCACCGCATACAAACAGATGGCGCCGTTTGCTATGAACATGACATGGGCTATCACATGTCATTGGCAGGGCTGGGTGACTTGAGTTGTGGAGTAAGAATCTGCGAGGGTTTGCAGTTCACGCATGTAACCCCCCCAGTGTAAATGATTCTGCGTCGAAGTTTGACGTGCTAATACTTTCTTCCGGATGGGATGTCTTGTCTCACATGGGTACGTGAGATCTTCATTCAAGGGTTTATGTTGACTTCGTAGGCGGTATCGAAGTTTTCTTCCAAGGTTGTGGTTTCGCCATTATCTGCCATTGCTCCCGAGTGGGCCGGGGTCGGTGTTGGCGTTCCTGGGTTCACGTCCTGGCGTTGATTGACCTGCAGGTCCCACGATCGGCGGGGAGGGGAGGGGAGGGGGTCCTGCGAGGTGTGGGTGCATGCCGGTATTGGAGTTGGTTCTGTAGGCTTGATGGGGTGCTGGCCACTGGTTGAGACGTATCTGGTGAGCATGGCCTCGGATATTGAAGGCTGAAAGATTTTCTACATAGAGTATTTGGTACTGCCTTCTGATAGTCATATTCCGTGGAACATAGAATTAAGTACTTGCCCGAAACGCAATGCGTGCTAGTGGCTGTACATTAATGCAAGAACTCTTGTGTATACAAATGCCAAAATGTCTTTTTTTCTCGAAATGGATAAGCAGCAGTGCTGTCGATAGTGGTTGGTGTCGGCGGAGACGACCGGGTCGATGATTGGCTGGTCTGGTTAGGCGGTGTCGTCGATCTGTGATTGGGTGTTGCCGTGGGTGTTGTTTGTCCAGTAGTTGCGTGGAGCGCCGCCCCCTGTCGGGAGGTTGGAAGGCTACTGCCTGGATGTTGAATGTCTTCGGCTTTGGAGTGGCAGTGGTTTGTCTGGCTTCGGTCATTCTGAATTTCGGCTTTCCTAGCTGTGTAGTCCGATGAAACGGTGGTGTGGGCTTCATCTCATAGGCAGTGCTGGTAGGTAGGTAGCCTTGCAACATCTGTAAGGTTTTCCCACACAGATTCTGCAACTCTGCTCACGGCTGATGCAGTTCTGGGCAAAGTGGGTGCATTAATAACGTCTGAAGCACTGTAGTAGGCGGAAATACGACCTTCAGGAGCAGCAGTTCCTGGGAAAGGAAATTGTGCACTAGTGGGAAAGGGAAAAGCGAAACGTGTAATGAGATGGTGTCCTGTGATCACAAAGATTACCACTTGAAGTGGTAATCTAGATGCTCGACGCGAGCATGTGATATTGGTCGTAAGACGGTGGCATAAAAAAATAAAACTGTAGACTAAGCGAATCGGGTAGTACGTACCTATCCCCCCCCCCCCGCCTTCCTTCGTCAATTAACCCGAGCAGGAGGAATAGTGAGAGAGCAGTGTTGGCTAATCATTGAGATACGTGCATTTTTGGCACTCTGGTTACCAAGAAAGCTTGAACTCTGGGGAAGTTTAGATTCAGGAAGTCTTAGTCCGGTGTACTCTACTTTGAAGTATGCATTTGTTGCCAATCTTTATTCTGGACTACTATCGTGGGTAGTATACTATTTTACAATATTTGAGACAGTTCGCAGTTTTTTCTTTTATACAAAAGTGGCAGTGCCGACCGCTTCAGGATGCTATCTCTGAGGATTGCTAGAACAGAGTCCTGCAACCAACTTGTCTCCTTGCCACTTCGTGGATGGGAAGGGGGGAGGGGGAGGGTTAATCTAGCTCCAGAAGTCTGCCACAAAGCCTGGGAAGTAAGAGCCCCGATTAATTAAGCCATAACACGTGATAAAATACGTGGCTTGCATGTTAATAAAAGATAAGACCTATAATAAAGGTGCAGGCAAGCAGAATTCATTAATTGCCTAATTGCTGCTAGTTAATTTTATTAGTATAAATAGTAAACTCTAGATTTACTTTTTCTTATTTCGTAAACTTCAATATTTTGCCCCACCTAATAACCCTTCTGCCTCCCAATCCACACATTGTAATCAGAAAGTAGCACAATTATAATTTTTTCTGAATATTTCCTGCTGTGGGGGGAAAACTGATTCGCGGGATTTAGATTTATTTAATTTTATTCATTTATATAAATTAATATAGTAATTTATTTCTAACGTTAATATTTGGATAGCGGACTGTATGTTAGTGAACTGGGAGTTTATTCCCACCAATTGTTTCCTATACAAGGTGAGGGGGGGGGGGATTAATGTAAGTCTATCAATCGTTATTACCGATTGGTAGAAAATTCACTACAATGTTACTAGGCGTTATAACTACAAATTAGTAAAAAATAAATAAAACAAATACAGCTTACCTGTACAGTTGATTATATCCTGGACCACCAGATATGAACACACACTGATACTCCTCGTTGGTGAGGCTAGCATAATAACATGTTATACCAGGTAATGATTATCCTTCAGGTTGTCACGGATTACCTGACGGAAGTACACATCGTAACCAATGCAAATAACATTCTAATGTGATATTGTATGACAATTAATAATAGATTATGTGAGGCATACCCAATTTTGGGTATTCACAGGCGGCATAACCATATCAATAAATAAAATACATAAGAGTTCCTATAATGTTAAATACTGTACGGATACTCTGCTTCCCCTGGTAACGATGGTGTCAGTTTTTGCTGATCAATTCTTTGACAATAACTTACTGTTCCTCAAGTATTCGAGAGTTCAACACGACACATTTTAACTGTCCAGGGGTAAAATTATCACCTCATTCTCTCCCGCATTCGGTGTTCTCCAGATATGTTTTATCAAGAAATGGTAAGAGTTTATATTTAATGTCATGGTATTGATTTTTTTTATTAACACATTTAGGTACAACTGCATTTATGCTACTACCCTTTTAACATCGTTTTTGACACTTGAATTACAACTGTGCCTAATCTGGGGAATTCAACTAGGTCTTGCTTGTGAGGATAATGCTGGTATTCACTGTCACACAGGACAGGATCATACACAAGACAATAGGTCTGAACTGTAGGTTGAAGCGCACATATGATGGTTACAATCGGTTTCAATGTACAAATATGTAAATAAAACATGGTTGGGCACTGCCACACAAAGGCAGAGATAGGATCGTAGGAGATGCAGCTTCAATATAATATAAATATTTTTCATTCTTTAAAACAGACAAGCAAATTTTGGATAAATTGTTAGGATGTCGTCCAATACACCAGATTCAGTGAAAGCTAGTTGGTTCAATAGGGCAGGAGGTCTAAAAGAAATTCTCACATTCAACAATATAATGTTCTAGTGAATGCATTAAAGGTTTGTAACGGTTTACATTCGGAATAATCTGGTAATGGCTCAGCCTCGCTAACCTACCAGATGTGCCTATAGCCAAGGCGAAGTCGCGCAATGACTAATCACATTGCTTGGTCCGGTTACTGTGCTGACCATCCAAATGCCTATTATTACCAAAGTTGTCATAACTTATAATATTACAGCTTGCAGGCCTCTGGGCATTTTAGTTCTTTTAAATTTGAAGTAATTTCATTAATTTGTACGTTTCTAATAATTGCATTAGTCTAAAGTCATAATCGGTGTTTTCTTTTCTGCAAAACTTCTAAGCACTAATAACTATATAAATACCCCCTCCCTTTCTGGCTCGTTGTCGTGAGGGGGCTTAGTGGGCTGCTCCCAGAGTATGATGCTCGATGGGTCAGTCCTGTCCCTTTGAAGCCTTATGCTCCTTTTGTTGTCTACCAATTTTGCCGGAACTTTTTCCTTTTCCTCGTTTCATTTCCCCCCCCCCCCCCCCCCCCCCCCCGCCTCTTCTAATTTCTAATTGTCATTTCCTGGCGGCCTTTTGCTAGTCTATTATTCTTTCGGACTACTACTGTTTTGATGCCCGGGTGTTTGGGGAAGCATACTCTCACCCATAGTACCCAACCTCTCGAGCGAGGGGACCCTTTTACTGTCAATCCTCCTTTCGTCACTGAACCCGATCCCGACGGACTGACGGCTCTTGAGGAGTTTGTGAGGCGTATACGCATGACCCACCCCTAGGGGGCTTCGGTGTAATGGCATGTGTCAGTCCCTCCTCTGGTCATTCTCCCCCCCCCCCCTCCCTGCTGGCCGGTTCCCTTCTTACCAGAATCAAATTTCCCCTTAGGCAGGTAAAGTCAATTGTTCTCCAATCCCTTTTGTCTCCAATCTTTCCAAATCATTTTTCTCCGTCATTTCCAATCCCCTTTTCCAATCGGTTTCCCCTCTCCTCCTGCCTTTCCCACTAACCATTTGATTGTTTTAAGAACAATGATGAATTACCATAATTCTCAAGTTTAGAGTTAGGGAACTGGGAGCCATACGACCATTTGGGTTTCCTGTTGTAGGGTGGGAATGGTTCATGATTCTACGGGAGTAAAACGGAACTTTCTGAACAGGCCTATATCCAAGGAGCCTAGGGGGCAGAGCTAAGTTAAGATTTTTGGCTGGCCTAAGAGTGACAGTGTGTTCACTGGTTGAGCTTTGAGAGGCAGTCCCCCTCAGAGTAGTGCCTTGTCACCCATTGGCCCAGCCTCAGTATATTCCAGTTTTGCTTTGAATTGATTGGCTCCTAGGCAGAGCCAACCTGCAGAGGAAAATTATAGGTCTTAGGGGTAGTTTAAGAGAACTGAAGTTAGTGTCCTGGGGCTCAGTGGGGTACAGGTCCCCTTGACCTGTGGGAGGCAAGCCATCAACATCTCGGCCTCGGTGCGGTTTTAAGGTATTGTGCACTTGATTTCATGTATTTCGGTATTACATTCCATTTTGCCTCTAGGGATAAGAGAGTAGGGTATATGTTCAGGTGATTTTAATTTACATGGTTAACTAAAATAAATTGTATAATTTGTATCGGTGGTATTCGGTTAATTCCCCTTTTTTAATATATATTTTCTACTTTGTCATTTTGTATATGTGGTTAATGTGTTGTCTAGGAAAGTTCCTCTGTTTTCCTCCATTTTATGAATATTAAAGTCACTCTTGAATCCCCCCTTTTCGTTCAGTAAGGTTACAGTATTAATCCAATTAAGATTGTTACTTGCCCCTTTGAGTTCCAGGATCATTGAGTCCGTCCCTTCCTGGGGAAACAATTTTAGACACTTTCATTTATGTTTGGAAATGTGGTGGCAGTGTTTAATGATTTCAATTATTAGTTATAAATTAATAACCCCTATTCTTATGTCCTCATTTAATATTCAGCTCATATTCGTGGCAGTCCAGTGAGGGGTCATACTGGACTGTAACAGTGTTAAGCTGGGGTATTGGATGAGAGAGTAGAGAGAAGTAATAGAGTAAAGAGAGTTGCAACAAGGTTAGCAGTCGGGGTTATAACATCGGCAAGACCGGCATCATGTCTCTTGTTGGGTGTCCTACCTCTAATTGTGGCTCCGTGGTGGGTGTGGGGGCACATTCGTGAATGAAAGTATTACTTCTCGTTTCCATGTCGCTGAATACTGTCTTATGACTTCTAAGGCTCGTGGGGATTGGCGACAAAGCCCCCGAGTCGGACTGTGTTGCAAGACCGGGCTCTGTAGCCTCCGCTACATTGGGCCCAGACCTAGCTCCTAATATGACCCTCCTGACTACTCCCCCTGCCTCATCTTCTTCCTCAGTGGTTGGGTTGAGCTTTACGCCCCCAGCGGCAACCACCTCGTCCCTTGGCGCAGCTCAGTCTCACATTGACTACTGCACCTTTTAACCTGTGTCTGTACTCGCCTAGTTGTACTCGCCTAGTTGTACTCGCCTAGTTGTACTCGCCTAGTTGTTTGCGGGGGCTGAGCTCTGGCTCTTTGGTCCCGCCTCTCAACCGGCAATCAACAGGTGTACAGATTCCTGAGCCTATCGGGCTCTATCATATCTACACTTGAAACTGTGTATGGAGTCAGCCTCCACCACATCACTTCCTAATGCATTCCATTTGTCAACCACTCTGACACTAAAAAAGTTCTTTCTAATATCTCTGAGGCTCATTTGGGCACTCAGTTTCCACCTGTGTCCCCTTGTGCGTGTTCCCCTTGTGTTGAATAGACTGTCTTTATCTACCCCTATCAATTCCCTTCAAAATCTTAAATGTGGTGATCATGTCCCCCCTAACTCTTCTGTCTTCCAGCGAAGAGAGGTTTAATTCCCGTAGTCTCTCCTGTAGCTCATACCTCTCAGCTCGGGTACTAGTCTGGTGGCAAACCTTTGAACCTTTTCCAGTTTAGTCTTATCCTTGACTAGATATGGACTCCATGCTGGGGCTGCATACTCCAGGATTGGCCTGACATATGTGGTATACAAAGTTCTGAATGATTCTTTACACAAGTTTCTGAATGCCGTTCGTATGTTGGCCAGCCTGGCATATGCCGCTGATGTTCTCCGCTTGATGTGTGCTGCAGGAGACAGGTCTGGCGTGATATCAACCCCCAAGTCTTATCCTTCCCTGACTCCTGAAGAATTTCCTCTCCCAGATGATACCTTGTATCTGGCCTCCTGCTCCCTACATTTATCTTCATTCCATTACATTACATTTGTGTGTCTGTGTGTCTGTGTATTCACCTAGTTGTGTTTGCGGGGGTTGAGCTTTGCTCTTTCGGCCCGTCTCAACTGTCAATCAACTGTTTACTATTTTATTTTTCTCCACAACACACACACACACACACACACACACACACACACACACACACACACACACACACACACACACACACACCCCAGGAAGCAGCCCGTGACAGCTGACTAACTCCAGGTACCTATTTACTGCTAGGTAACAGGGGCATTCAGGGTGAAAGGAACTTCACCATTTGTTTCTGCCTGGTGCGGGATTCGAACTCGCGCCAAAGAATTAAGAGTCTGCGCGCTATCCACCAGCCTACCAGACCCCGTGTGTGTGTCTGTGTGTCTGTCCTCACCTATTTGTACTTGCCTATTTGTGCTTGCAGGATCGAGAATTGGCTCTTGGATCACGCCTATAGTCATCGGTTGTTTACAGCAATGATTCCTGTCCCATTTCCCTATCATGCCTAATTTTAAAAATTATGAATAGTTTGCTTCCACAACCTGTTACCCAAGTGCATTCCATTTTTCCACTACTCTCACGCTAAAAGAAAACTTCCTAACATCTGACTCATCTGAGTTTCCAGTTTCCACCCATGTCCACTCGTTCTGTTATTACGTGTGAACATTTCATCTATTTCCACTTTGTCAATTCCCCTGAGTATTTTATATGTTCCTATCATATCTCCTCTCCCTTTTCTCTAGTGTCGTAAGGTTCAGTTCCCTCAGACGATCTTCATATCCCATCCCTCGTAACTCTGGGACAAGCCTCGTCGCAAACCTGTGAACCTTCTCCAGTTTCCTTATGCGTTTCTTCAGGTGGGGGCTCCATGATGGCGCGGTATACTCTGGTCTCACGTAGGCAGTGTAAAGCGCCCTAAAAGCCTCCTCACTTAGGTATCTGAATGAAGTTCTAATTTTCGCCAGTCTAGAGTATGCTGCTGTCGTTATCCTATTTATGTGCTTCAGGAGTTAGATTACGTGTCACATCCACTCCCACGTCTCTTTCTCGAATCGTTACAGGTAGGCAGTTCCCCTTCATTGTGTACTGTCCTTTTGTCGTCCACCTGATCCCATTTCCATAACTTTACATTTACAGGTGTTTAACTCCAGTAGCCATTTCCCTGACCATCTCTGCAACCTGTTTAAGTCCTCTTGGAGGATCCTACAATCTTCATCTGTCACAACTTTTTCATTAATTTTGCGTCATCCGCAAACATTGACATGTATGATTCCACTCCTGTAAACATATCATTTACGTAAATTAGAAAGAGAATTGGGCCCAGCACCGATCCTTGAGGTACTCCACTCGTTACTGTTCGCCAGTCCGACTTCTCGCCCCTTACCATTACCCTCTGGCTCCTTCCTGTTAGGTAGTTCCTCACCCATGCTAGGGCCTTTCCGCTTACTCCTGCCTGCCTCTCAAGTTTGTATAGCAGTCTCATGTGCGGTACTGTATCAAAGGCTTTTTGGCAGTAAAGAAATATGCAGTCTGCCCAGCCTTCTCTGTCCTGCCTTATCCTTGTTACTTTGTCATAGAATTCTAAAAGGTTTGTTAGGCATGATTTCCCTGTCCAGAACCCATGTTGGTGCTTGTTTACAAACCCAGTGCTCTCCAGGTGCTCAACAAGTGTCTAATTATTCTAAGTATTTTGCAGGGGATGCTTGTCAGTGATACGGGTCTGTAGTAAAGTGCTTCCTCCCTATCACCTTTCTTGAAAATCGGTACGACATTTGCTTCCTTCCAGCAACTGGTAATTCTCCCGACATAAGTGACTCATTAAAGATCATTGCTAGAGGCATGCCGAGAGCCTGCGCTGCTTCTTTTAGTATCCACGGTGATACTTTGTCTGGTCCAGCCGCTTTAGTTGCATCCAGTGTTGTCAACTGTTTCATTACCACCTCTGCTGTCACCTCTATATCTGATAGTCTTCCATCTAGGGTAATATCTTCTAAAAATGGGAACCACTCAGGCTCGGTTGTGAACACTCCATGGAAACTTGCATTCAGTACCTCACAGATTTCCTTGTCGCTTTCTGTATATGCCCCTTCTGTTTTCCTCAGTCTTGTCACTTGGTCATTTACCGACATTTTCCTTCTTATATGGCTATGTTGGAATTTAGGTTGCTTTTTCGCTTTGATTGCAATATCATTCTCGTAATTTCTTTCAGACACTCGTCTTATGTTAATATAATCGTTCCTAGCTCTGTTACATCTAATCCTGTTGTCCTGTCCTTTGTCTTCTGTACTTCCTCCACTCCCTCCTGCTTTTCACTTTTGCTTCCTGACACTGTCTATTAAACCATGGGTTATATTCCCCCCTCCTTTTGCCTTTACTGTTATAATAAATCTCTCTCCAGCCTCCTTGCATTTCCATATGACTTGGTTCATCATATCTTGCACTGTTTTCCTCTAATTTCTTGCTCCCACTGCACTTCTCCCAGGTAGTCCCTTATCATTCTGTAGTCTCCCTACTCGGACCTTCTGTCTATTGGTCACAATTTTAAGCTTCACCATGTAGTCAAAGACTAGGACACAATGGTCACTGGCTTGTAGTGGTATTTCATGTTCTAAATGCTCGTTGTCTTCTACATTCTGGGTGAAAACGAGGTCTAATAGGCTGGGTGTATCCCCTCCTCTTTCCCTAGTGTCTTCCTTCACATGCTGTTAGGAAATTCCGATCAATAACGTCTACCAGCTTTGCTCCCCAGGTCTCTTCCCCAGCATGGGGATTCCTCATTTCCCAATCTCTCTCTCTCCATGATTTAGGTCCCCGAGCAGCTTCGCTCTCATTCTATGTGCTATAGTTGCTGCCCTCTGCAGTTTATCTATGCATGCCTTGTTGCTGTCCTCGTACTCCTGCCTGGGCCTTCTACTGTTTGGTGGGGGGATTGTAGAGTATAAAGATTACAATCTTCTTCCCATCCACTGTCAGAGTTCCATGTACGGAGTTCTTGCTCTCATTGGTACCCGGATTTTCCAGCTCGTCAAACTTCCATTTCTGCTTTATTAGGAGTGCCACTCCTCCTCCCTGTCTGTCCTTTCTTTTCTTATCACCTGGTACCCCTCTGGAAAGATTGCATCCGAGATCATGCCATTTTAGTTTCCACTATGTCTGGGTCTGCCTCACTCTCTTTTATCACTTCTGCTTTATTGGATACCCCATCAGCATTGGCGTACCAAACCTTGACTCTTCTTGGAAACTCTGGTGCCAGAGTTCCCCCTTTTGCCCGGGGTCTGGGCGGTACTGGAGGGCAAGTGGGGGCTGTGGTGGGGTGCTAGGGTGGTGCCTGGGAGTGCCAGTAGGCGAATGGGGTCTGGGCATCTACGAGGGTAGGAAGGGCAAAATGGGTCTGAAAGTTAGTCTGAATGGCATACGGGGTTGAGAAATAGTGAGACTGAGTCAGATAGAGGTTGAGAGGGGGGGGGGGGTTAGAGGGATATTGAGGGCAGAGGGCTGAGAGGAGAATGGAGCATGGGTGCTGGGGGTGGAAGAGAGGGTGTATTAGTTAGGGGGAATCGGGGTAGGTGGGGGTTTTGGGGTAGAAGAGAAGAGGGAGATGGGGGGAAGGTGTTAGGGGGTTACAGGTGAGGGGGTTAAAGGTGAGGGGGTTAAATGTGGGCTGGAGGTGCATAGGAGGGTTGAGCGTTGGGTGGGGTTTGGGGGGTGAGTGGAAGAGGGGTGCAGTGGAAGGTGGGATGGAGTAGATGGAAGTGAAGGCAATGGGGTAGAAGGGACAAGAGTAGGAGGGGGTAATAAGGGAATTGGGATGGGAGGGTGGGTTTAGGGAGGGCATGGCTTGACCCACTGGGGTCGTTGACAGGTGTGATGTTGCAGGGGCAGGGTTTTTTTGGGGGGATAAGGTAGGGGGGGAGGTATAGGAGGGCTGAGTTGGGGAGGTGGTGGCCTGGGAGGTCAGGCTACCTGAGAGGCTAGGGGTACTGTGTCGTGCTTTCCATCTATTCTTGTAGGCTATTTGCTCATCTCGCCTCAAACTTTTCAATAAACACATTGTAATGGGTTTCACTTCCTCTGAGTAAATGCTTGTTCCTCATTATGTACTCCACGGCCTCCTCATTGGAGAATTGCACCAGAACAGGTCTATTTTTGGTACAATTGTAAGGTCCAACCCGGCGGCTGATACCAACATAGTTTTCTGCCATTAATGCTCCATCTCAATATCTCATGCAATTCATATTTTTCCATCTCTATCCTTTCTTGTCTTGTTAGTGCCCCAGATTCGGATCACCGGTGTATTATAATGGTCCTTCTCTTTAGTAATTCATTGTCATGCTGGTAGCCCGTCCCCTGGGGATTCCCCATCCCAACCGCACTCACTAACCCATCCCCCACTAATCCTATCCTTAGCCATGCTGTTAATCCTTCCTAATTCGTTTGAGATCCGAGCACATTCCCTCTCCCAGTCCTCACTTCCCTTCCCAATCTCTTCCTGATTATAGAGCATAAGCTCCTGTTTCTGCCTCTCTACTGCATCAAGTATTTGCTGAAATAACTCGCTTTTTATCCCTTGGATTAGATCCTCCATCCAATCGCTCCTTCTCTCTACAAATTTACCTATTAATTTGTCTATAAATTTGTCGTCCTCCTCGTCCCTGCTGGTGATTGACCTTTAACCCCTTCCTGATCTTGTCATTGCAGTAACAACCTAGCCAAAAAAAAAAAGGCGCTCCTCAATACCTTGCACAATCTGCAGCACAAACAGGCGAGAAAGTACTCAACGCGGCTGGTCAAGATGTGAGGTCCCGTCCACGCTAGTCGGCTCCACAATTCCACAATGCCACCATGTACTCGACACTTATTATCAGTGGTGCTGTTTCTACTGGTTTTTCTTCACTTTCTTGTGGTTTGAGTGAGCTTAGTAGTTATTCAATCACTCATATACACTCATATATGCATATACACTGATTATCCCTCCCAATTCACTAGCTTCCCAGAGGAGGAGCTTCCCAGACCCTTCTACCCACCACGGCTGTCTGTGTCTGTGTACTCGCCTAGTTGAGCTTGCGGGGGTTGAGCTCTGGGTCTTTGGTCCTGCCTCTCAACCGTCAATCAACAGGTGTACAGGTTCCTGAGCCTATGGGCTCTACCATATCTACACTTGAAACTGTGTATGGAGTCAGCCTCCACCACATTACTTCCTAATGCATTCCATTTGTCAACCACTGACACTAAAAAAGTTCTTTCTAATATGTGGCTCATTTGGGCACTCAGTTTCCACCCGTGTCCCCTAGTGCGTGTTCCCCTTGTGTTAAATAGCCTGTCTTTATCAACCCTGTCGATTCCCATGAGAATCTTGAATGTGGTGGTCATGTCCCCCATAACTCTTCTGTCTTCCAACGAAGTGAGGTTTAATTCCCGTAGTCTCTCCTCGTAGCTCATACCTCTCAGCTCGGGTACTAGTCTGGTGGCAAACCTTTGAACCTTTTCCAGTTTAGTCTTATGCTTGACTACATGTGGACTCCATGCTGGAGCCGCATACTCCAGGACTGGTCTGACATATGTGGTATATAATGTTCTGAAAGATTCCTTACACAAGTTTCTAAAAGCCGTTCTTATGTTAGCCAACCTGGCATATGCTGCTGATGTTATCCTCTTGATATGATCTTCAGGGGACAGGTTTGGTGTGATATCAGCCCCCAGGTCTCTCTCTTTCTGACTCTTGAAGTATCTCATCTCCCAAATGATACCTTGTATCTGGTCTCCTGCTTCCTACCCCAATCTTTATTACATTACTTTTGCTTGGGATAAACTCTAACAGCCATTTGTTCGACCATTCCTGCAGCTTGTCCAGGTCTTCTTGAAGCATCAAGCTGTCCTCCTGTCTTAATCCTTCTCATTAATTTTGGCGTCGTCGGCAAACATTGAGAGGAATGAGTCTATACCCTCCGGGAGATCATTTACGTTGTGGGACTCCCACACAGGAGTCCCACAGGTCTGTGTGTGTCTGTGACTGACCGGACTGGACTGGACTGGACTGGACTGGACTGGACTGACTGGACTGACTGGACTGGACTGACTGGACTGACTGGACTGACTGGACTGACTGACTGGACTGACTGACTGGACTGACTGACTGGACTGACTGACTGGACTGACTGACTGGACTGACTGACTGGACTGACTGACTGGACTGACTGACTGGACTGACTGACTGGACTGACTGACTGGACTGACTGACTGGACTGACTGACTGGACTGACTGACTGGACTGACTGACTGGACTGACTGACTGGACTGACTGACTGGACTGACTGACTGGACTGACTGACTGGACTGACTGACTGGACTGACTGACTGGACTGACTGACTGGACTGACTGACTGGACTGACTGACTGGACTGACTGACTGACTGGACTGACTGACTGACTGACTGGACTGACTGACTGGACTGACTGACTGACTGGACTGACTGACTGACTGGACTGACTGACTGACTGGACTGACTGACTGGACTGACTGACTGACTGGACTGACTGACTGACTGGACTGACTGACTGGACTGACTGACTGGACTGACTGACTGGACTGACTGACTGGACTGGACTGGACTGACTGGACTGGACTGACTGGACTGACTGGACTGGACTGACTGGACTGGACTGACTGGACTGACTGGACTGACTGGACTGGACTGACTGGACTGGACTGACTGGACTGGACTGACTGGACTGGACTGACTGGACTGGACTGACTGGACTGGACTGACTGGACTGGACTGACTGGACTGGACTGACTGGACTGGACTGACTGGACTGGACTGACTGGACTGGACTGACTGGACTGGACTGACTGGACTGGACTGACTGGACTGGACTGACTGGACTGGACTGACTGGACTGGACTGACTGGACTGGACTGACTGGACTGGACTGACTGGACTGGACTGACTGGACTGGACTGACTGGACTGGACTGACTGGACTGGACTGACTGGACTGGACTGACTGGACTGGACTGACTGGACTGGACTGACTGACTGGACTGACTGACTGGACTGACTGACTGGACTGACTGACTGGACTGACTGACTGGACTGACTGACTGGACTGACTGACTGGACTGACTGACTGGACTGACTGACTGACTGGACTGACTGACTGGACTGACTGACTGGACTGACTGACTGGACTGACTGACTGGACTGACTGACTGGACTGACTGACTGACTGGACTGACTGACTGACTGGACTGACTGACTGACTGGACTGACTGACTGGACTGACTGACTGACTGACTGGACTGACTGACTGACTGACTGGACTGACTGACTGACTGACTGGACTGACTGACTGACTGACTGGACTGACTGACTGACTGGACTGACTGACTGACTGACTGGACTGACTGACTGACTGGACTGACTGACTGACTGGACTGACTGACTGACTGGACTGACTGACTGACTGGACTGACTGACTGACTGGACTGACTGACTGACTGGACTGACTGACTGACTGGACTGACTGACTGACTGGACTGACTGACTGACTGGACTGACTGACTGACTGGACTGACTGACTGACTGGACTGACTGACTGACTGGACTGACTGACTGACTGGACTGACTGACTGACTGACTGGACTGACTGACTGACTGGACTGACTGACTGGACTGACTGACTGGACTGACTGACTGGACTGACTGACTGGACTGACTGACTGGACTGACTGACTGGACTGACTGACTGGACTGACTGACTGGACTGACTGACTGGACTGACTGACTGGACTGACTGACTGGACTGACTGACTGGACTGACTGACTGGACTGACTGACTGACTGACTGGACTGACTGACTGACTGACTGGACTGACTGACTGACTGGACTGACTGACTGACTGGACTGACTGACTGACTGGACTGACTGACTGACTGGACTGACTGACTGACTGGACTGACTGACTGACTGGACTGACTGACTGACTGGACTGACTGACTGACTGGACTGACTGACTGACTGGACTGACTGACTGACTGGACTGACTGACTGACTGGACTGACTGACTGACTGGACTGACTGACTGACTGACTGGACTGACTGACTGACTGGACTGACTGACTGACTGGACTGACTGACTGGACTGACTGACTGGACTGACTGACTGGACTGACTGACTGGACTGACTGACTGGACTGACTGACTGGACTGACTGACTGGACTGACTGACTGGACTGACTGACTGGACTGACTGACTGACTGACTGGACTGACTGACTGACTGACTGGACTGACTGACTGACTGACTGGACTGACTGACTGACTGGACTGACTGACTGACTGACTGACTGGACTGACTGTCTGTCTGTCTGTCTGTCTGTCTGTCCTTATTTGTACTCGCCTACTTGTGCTTGCGGGGGTTGAGCTTTGGTCCCGCCTCTCAACTGGTGTACAGATTCCTGGGCCTACTGGGCTCTATCATATCTACATTTGAAACTGTGTATGGAGTCAGCCTCCACCACATCACTTACTAGTGCATTCCATTTAGTTACTACTGACACTGAAAAATTCTTTCTAACATCTCTGTTGCTCATCTGAATACTAAGTTTCCACCTGTGTCCCCTTGTTCGTGTCCCACCCGTGCTGAAGAGTTTGTCTTTGTCCACCCTGAGAATTTTGCAGGTGGTTATCATGTCTCTCCTTACTCCTCTGTTTTCCAGGGATGTGAGGTTCAGCTCCTTTAGCCTTTCCTCGTAGCTCAATCCTCTCGGTTCTGGGACGAGCCTGGTGGCATACCGTTGAATCTTCTCTAACTTTGTCTTGTGTTTAACTAGGTATGGACTCCAGGCTGGAGCTGCATACTCCAGGATTGGTCTTACACAAGTGGTATATAGGGTTCTGAAAGATTCCTTACACAAGTTTCTAAAGGCAGTTCTTCTGTTGTCTAGTCTAGCATATACCGCTGATGATATTCTTTTGATGTGGGCCTCTGGGAACAGGTTCGGTGTGATATCAACCGCCAGATCCTTCTCTCTATTTGACTCTTGCAGGATTTCCCCTCCTAGATGCCTTGTGTTCAGCCTCCTGCTCCCTTCGCCTAATTTCATCACCTTACACTTTCTTGAGTTGAACTTTAGCAGCCATTTTCTAGACCATTCCTCCAGTTTATCCAGGTCATCCTGTAGTCTGTCTATCTTCACCCGTCTTGATTCTTCTCATAAATTTGGCATCAGCAAACATTGAGAGGAATGAGTCTATACCCTTTGGAAGATCGTTCACATGTATTAGAAACAGGATGGGTCCAAGTACTGAGCCCTGTGGGACTCCGCTGGTGACATCTCGCCACTCTGAAGTTTCCCCTCCCCCCCCCTCACCGTTACTCGGTGTTTCCCGTTGCTTAAGTACTCCCTTATCCACTGGAGCACCTTCCCTTTTACTCCTGCCTGTTGCTACAACTTTTTTAACAGCCTTTTATGGGGTACTGTCAAAGGCTTTTTGGCAATCCAGGAAAATGCAGTCGGCCCACTCTTCTCTTTCCTGCCTAATTTTTGTGGCCTGGTCATGGCTTCTCCTTGTTCTATTGTGAAGACCTCTTGGAATCTCTTGTTGACATCTTCACACACCACCTTGTCATTCTGTGTATCTGTTCTCCCCTTTTTGCAGCTTCATCACTTGTTCCTTCATTGCTGTTTTCCTCCTGATGTGGCTGTGGAGCAGCTTTGGTTGGGTCTTGGCTTTACTCGCGATGTCATTTTCAAACTGTCTCTGCTTCCCTCCTCACTCTGAGGTACTCATTTCTGGCCCTCTGGTATCTTTCCCTGCTCTGTGGTGTTCTGTTATTTCTGTGGTTTCTCCACGTTTTTACTCAATTGCTTCACTACCTTGCATTCCTGATTGAACCATGGGTTTTTCTGTTTTTCGTTTTTCTCCTTTTGGACGGGGATAAACCTGTCTGCATCTTCCTGGCACTTCTGAGTGGCAAAATCCATCATGACCTGCACATTCTTGTCATCTAAGTTCTGTTTCCCATGGTATTCCCCCTGAGGAAGTTCCTCATCTCGTCATATTTTCCTCTTCGGTAATTCAGTCTTTTCCCTCCACTCCCATCCTAGGAATAGGTTATCACTACCTCCATCCAAGTACTCAAAAGGTCAGTACACTGCGGTCACTCATTCCTATGGGGCATCAACTTTGACTTCCCTTATTTCTGACTCATTCAGGGTGAATATAAAGTAGTCTAGCTGGTTCATCATTGCCTCTCAAGCTTGTGGGTTCCTTGACATGCTGGCTCAGAAAATTCCTTGTTGCCACTTCCAAGAGTTTAGCTCGCCACGTATCTGCACCACCATGTGGGTCCCCATTCTCCTGTCTCTTTCCATGGTTGAAATCACCCATGATTAAGAGTCTTGAGCTATTCCTGCAGGCAACTGAAGCTGCTGCTGCTCTCTTATATTAATGGTTGCCATGTTCCCATCAAACTCCTGTCTAGGTCTTCTGTCATTTAGGGGAGGGTTGTAAATGACTGCCACTATTATCTTAGGTCCACCCACTGTTATAGTTCCATTTATGTAATCTCTGAATCAGTCACAGCCCTGAATTTCCATCTCGTCAAAACTCCAGTCCTTCCTTATCAGCAGGGCCACTCCTCTGCCTCCTCTCCCTTCCCTCTTTCCTTACTATATAGTAGTCCTTTGAAAACACAGCATCTGTTATGACTCTTGACAATTTTGTTTCCGTTAGTCCTATTACATCAGGGTTTTCTTGCGCCCTTTCTGCCAGTTCACTTGCTTTATTGGTAATCCCATCAATGTTTGAGTACATTACCTTGAAGCTCACTTCCTTATATCCAATTTCACCCTCCCTCACAAGTGTAGGAAGTTTTTCCATGGTATATATATTCATGGGAGCCGGTCGGCCGAGCGGATAGCACACTGCACTAGTGATCCTGGGTTCGATCCCAGGCGCCGGCGAGAAACAATGGGCAGAGTTTCTTTCACCCTATGCCCCTGTTACCTAGCAGTAAAATAAGTACCTTGGTGTTAGTCAGCTTTCACGGGCTGCTTCCTGGGGGTGGAGGCCTGGTAGAAGACCGGGCTGCGGGGACACTAAAGCCCCGAAATCATCTCGAGATAACCTCAAGATAGTCATTGCTACATGGGTAGGCTCATCCTCCTGTGAGGTAGTTGCTAGGAGTTCAGGGGAAGGGGGAGGTGGAGTGGGGGTTGGAGGGCTTTGGTCTTGCTCAGGCCTGCATGGGGCAGGAAGAAGACCAGGGGCTGGGAAAGCGGGGGATACTTGGGGTAAGGGAAGGGGGAGGATTTGGGTTTCATGATGGGCATTGTGCAGGGGCAAGGAAGGGTTAGTGCTGGGGGATAGGGGGGGGGGGCCCCTATTGAGTGGCAGGCTGGGGTGTTGCATTCCCCCCTGGGGTTCCTGGGTTGCTGGATTGGGGTTCTCCACTCCCCTCTTGGATTTCTGGGTTGGAGGCTGATGTTCCCTGGCTCCCTTCCCTCTCCTTGCGCCTTTCCTTGCATCTGCTGCCCTTACTATCTCGTCTCTGGTCATGTCCCTCTGAACATATACCTCTTTGTAGTTCCTTGCATACCTCAGTTTGCTCTTCTTTACTAGGATGTCCTCTTTGATGTCCTCACTCTTGAATACTACCTTGATCAATCTGTCTGTTGTACTGGCCAATCCGGAAAAACTGTTCTGTCTCGTTCAGCCCCTTCCATTGCCATCCCCATTAATATCCCTGCCACTGCAGCTTTGTCTTTAGTCCTCGATTCCTTCCTTGTGGAGCCCTTTTGTTCCTTCACACCTATCACTACTACAGCTCTCTCTTTTCCTTTCCATTACCTGGCTTGTGCATCTAGCTGCCTCCTGTGATGTTACTGCTTTCACTACAACTTCCTTGACTGTGGACATTGCTCCTGGGCTCTTCAGCATTTCAGCAAAGGTTGGGCCAATTGTAGGGGTCCCTGCCATTGCTACATCTCCTGGTACCTGGGGGTTGGTCTGAGGGCCTGTTTTTTGGCTTTTTATCTCCTCTTGCGCTGAACATAGTTCTATCATATAGTTTCCCCTCATGTCCTTAAATTTCCCACTGACTTCCTTCCATGCCTTAGCAATCATTTCCATGTGTGACTCGTCCAGTCCCTCTCCTCCAGCTTCATTCTGTTGTCTTACCATCCCGCTTGACCTGTGTGTGTGTTTGTGGGGGTGGCACGGTAGGGGGTGGGGTTAACTGGTGGAGGGATGGGGGGGAGAGGGGGAGTGAAAGGGAGTGAGGCTGAGCGGGAATGGGGGGGGGGGAGTAGAGGGAAATAGGCAGAGCGGGGGGGGGGGGGGAAGAGGGAAATGTACAGAGCGCGGGGGGGGGAGAATAGGCAGAGAGGGGGAAGAGGGCAATCAGGTTGGTGAGTGATGGAAGGTCAGTCACAGGGGCGAGGGGTGAGGTTAGTGGTAGGCGTGTTTTTTGTGTTTTTTGTTTTGTGTTTTTTGTTTGTGTTTTTTGTTTGTGTTTTTGTGTGTTTTTGTGTGTTTTTGTGTTTTTTGTGTTTTTTGTGTTTTTTGTGTTTTTTGTGTTTTTTGTGTTTTTTGTGTTTTGTGTGTTTTTTGTGTTTGTGTTTTTACATTTGCGTGTTAGGGTGAGGAAGGGGGGGGGGGCTAGTCAGTTGCGGTGTAATGTAACACACAGGTGTGAGCAAACCAGTACCCAGCTGTGAGGCTCTAGAGCTACTTTTTCGTATTTTAACTAAAGTTCAAAGCTAATTATTATATAAAAAAACACTGTACACCTTGTGACTGACTTTGAGAGGCACTCGCCTCCAAGTAAGCATCCCACAGCACAATTAGGTGATTTATGAAGCGATGTCCGCCTTAATTGTTGACGTCTCCGCCACAGCTCCTCCCACGTAGTGGTCCAAGTTCTTCCCTTCTCAGCCCGCTGGTGCCACCACCTTGCCACAAACGGACCGCAGTCCTAAACTTGTGACTTCCCTGGCCGTCCCTACACTGTGTGGGGGACGGCCAGGGATGTGTGTGTGTGTGTGTGTGTGTGTACTCGCCTATTTGTACTCGCCTATTTGTGCTTGCGGGGGTTGAGCTTTGGCTCTTTGATCCCGCCTCTCAACTGTCAATCACTGGTGTACAGATTCCTGAGCCTATTGGGCTCTCATATCTACACTTGAAACTGTGTATGGAGTCAGCCTCCACCACATAACCTAATGCATTCCATTTGTCAACCACTATGACACTAAAAAAAATAATTCTAATATCTCTGTGGCTCATTTGGGCACTCAGTTTCCACCTGTGTCCCCTAGTGCGTGTGCCCCTTGTGTTAAATACTGTCTTTATCTACCCTGTCGATTCCCTTGAATCTTGCATGTGGTGATCATGTCCCTCCTAACTCTTCAGTCTTCCAACGAAGTGAGGTTTAATTCCCGTAGTCTCTCCTCGTAGCTCATACCTCTCAGCTCGGGTACTAGTCTGGTGGCAAACCTTTGAACCTTTTCCAGTTTAGTCTTATGCTTGACTAGATATGGACTCCATGCTGGAGCCGCATACTCCAGGATTGGTCTGACATATGTGGTGTATAATGTTCTGAAAGATTCCTTACACTAGTTTCTAAAGGCCGTTCTTATGTTAACCAACCTGGTATATACTGCTGATGTTATCCTCTTTGAGCTTCAGGGGACAGGTCTGGCATGATATCAACCCCCAGGACTTTCTCTCTCTCTGACTCTTGAAGTATTTCATCTCCCAAATGATACCTTGTATCTGGTCTCCTGCTTCCTACCCCTATCTTCATACATTACATTTGCTTGGGTTAAACTCTAACAACCATTTGTTCGACCATTCCTGCAGCTTGTCCAGGTCTTCTTGAAGCCTCAAGCTGTCCTCTGTCTTAATCAATCTCATAATTTTGGCGTCGTCAGCAAACATAGAGAGGAATGAGACTATACCCTCTGAGATCATTTACGTATATCAGAAACAGGATAGGTCCAAGTACAAAGCCCTGTGGGACTCCACTGGTGACTTTACGGCATTCTGAGGTCTCATCCCCCTCACTATAACTCTCTGCTTCCTATTGCTTAGGTACTCCCTTATCCACTGGAGCGCCCCTACCAGTTACTCCTGCCTGTTTCTCCAGCTTATGCATCAACCATTTATGGGGTACTGTGTCAATGGCTTTCCGACAGTCCAAAAAAAATGCAGTCTGCCCATCCTTCTCTTTCTTGCTTAATCCTTTGTCACCTGATCGTAGAATTATCAAGCCTGTAAAGCAAGATTTACCCTCCCTGAACCCATGTTGATGGGTTGTCACGAAGTCTCTTCTCTCCAGATGTGTTACTATGTTTTTTCTCAATCTTCTCCATCACCTTGCATGGTATACAAGTTAAGGACACTGGCCTGTAGTTAAGTGCCTCTTGTCTGTCACCCTTTTTGTATATTTGGGACTACATTAGCAGTTTTCCATATTTCTGCTAGGTCTCCCGTTTCAGTGACCTACTATACACTATGGAGAGTGGCAAGCAAAGTGCTCCTGCACACTCTTTCAATACTCGTGGTGAGATTCCGTCCGGCCCAACAGCTTTTCTCACATCCAGCTCCAATAGGTGCTTCTTGACCTCATCTCTTGTAATTTCGAACCTTTCAAGGTCACCTGGTTTACTGCAACCTCTCCTAGCGCCGTGACTTCTCCCTGTTCTATTGTAAAGACCTCCTGGAACCTTTTGTTGTCTTCACACACCTCTTTGTAATTATGCGTACCTGTCCTCGCCAACCCTAAGTTTCATCACCTGTTTCCTTCAGTGTTGTCTTCCTCCTGATGTGACTGCAGTAGTAGCTTTGGTTCGGTCTTGGCTTTATTAGCTATATCATTTTCATATCTTTTCTCAGCGGCTCCTTCTCACACTAACATACTCGTTCCTGGTTCTCTGGTATCTCTCTACTTTCTGGTGTTCTGTTATTACGGAAGTTCCTCCATGCCCTTTTGTTCAGCTCCTTTGCTTTCATACAATCCCCATTTAAACCACAGATTCTTCCTTTGCTTCTGTTTTTTTCCTGTCGGGCTGGACAAACCTGCTTACAGCCCTCCTGACATTTTTGGGTGACATAGTCCATCATGTCTTGTACGGACTTGGTTCTGAGTTCTGTGTCCCAATGTATATCCCATAGGAATTTATTAATCTCCTCATAGTTTCCCTTTCGGTACGTCAGCCCTTTGTTTTCCCAGTTCTTTTTGGGGAGTGACAATTCCTACCTCACCCAGGTACTCTTAGCTCAATACACTATGATCACTCATTCCCAAGGGGGCTTGCAACTTAACTTCCCTTATATCCAACTCATTTAGGGTAAATATCAGATCAAGCAAGGCTGGTTCATCCCCTTCGTCTCATTCTTGTCGGGTCCCTTGACGTGTTGACTTAGAAAGTTTCTTGTTGCCACATCCAGCAGTTTAGCTCTCAATGTGTTTGGGCCTCCATGTGGGGGTCTGTTCCCCCAATACATCATCCCATGGTTGAAGTCTGCTCATGATTAGTAGTCTGGATCTGCCTCCTGCTTGCCACAGAAGCTGCTCTTATATTGATGGTGGCCAAGTTGTTTCTATCATATTCCTGTCTGGGTCTTCTGTGATTCGGTGGGGGGTTATATATGATACTACTATAATTTTGTCCTCCAGTTACTATGGTGCCTGCTATGTAGTCACTGAACCTTCACAGTCTGAATAACCATCTCTCCAAAACTCCAACCTTCTCTTAGTAGCAAAGCTCCACCACCACCACCTCTCCCTTCTCTCTTTCCCACTACATAGTAGCCCCGTGGAAACACTGCGTTTGTTATAGTTTTGTTAGCTTTGTTTCTGTGAGTGCTATTATGTCTGGGTTTCTTCTAGTGCCCATTCTCCAATTTCACTTGTTTATTTGTAATCCTAATCTGCTAGTGTACATTGCCTTCAAGCTCCACTTTCTTCTGTTCATATTCTTGTCCCTTTCTTGGCGAGCATTCTGCTGGTGTGGAAGCTGTTCCGTGGTGAGATCTGTGAGGTGGTTTGCAGGGTCTCAGAGGATTTTGGGGTGGGGTGGGGGTTTAAGGGAAGGGGGACAGGTAGGGTGTGGGTTAAGGAGATGGGGGGGGGGGAGACATGGAGGATACGGGTGAGCAGGGGAGGAGGGATAGGGATGGTATGGGATGAAGGGGGGGGGAACGTGGGAGGGGGACATGATGGGGAAGGGGTGACATGGTCAGAATGGGTGGGGGGGGAGGGAGGGATGGGTGGGGGCAGGTAGTGTGAGGGGAAGGGGTGTTTTTATGCAGAGGGGGGGGGTGTTGCCCTTCTCTCTGGTGTTGCTGGGATGCTGGTCTTGGGTTCCCCTCTTGTCTCTAGGACTGTTGTGTTGGGGGGCTGTGATTTCCTGGTTTCTCCGCTTCCTCTCTCCCTGCGCTTCCTCCTCTGCTGCCCTGGCTCTCTCCTCCTTCGTCCTGTCCCTCTGCAGGAATACATTTTTGTATCCCTCCACATGCTGCAGACGACTCTTCCTTTCGAGAATATCCTCCTCCGTGGTTTCGTTTGTAAACACCACCTTTACAAGTCGGTTTCTGTCCTTGTTGTACCAGCCCAACCTGAAAACCTTCTCAATGTTTTGTTCAGCCCCTTCCATCTGTAACCCCTTCAGTAGCCCATGTACTGCCTCTCTCTCCTTGCCTGTTGGATCCTTCCTGTTCTTTGATGCCTACAACTACCACTGATCTTTTTCTCTCCAGCAGCTGAGTGGTGCACCTTGCTGCTTCCTGTGAGGTAGCAGCTTGCATGGCTACCTCCCACACTGTGGCCATTGCTTCTGAGCTCTCTTCAGTATGTCTGCAAATGTTTCAGGTACAGAGGCATTTCCTTCCAATGTAACATTCCCACCTTCCCTTTGGATGATAATCTGATGCTCAGTCTCTTTATTTTTCTGAGATTTGATCTCCTCCTTGCTAATGTCAGCTCACTTTGCAGATTGTTAATTGTAATCCTCATTTCATGCATCTCCCTCCTGAATTCCTCCAGAACTAGGGTTAACATTCCTTCGTTTGGTCAATCTGGCTGTTTCCTGTGTCCCTGTTGCGATCTCCTGCCATTTTGTCCATTGTCAGGAGAGCGAGCGAGAGAGAACGTGTGCGCGTGTGTGGGATGGGGGTTAAGAGTTGCTGAGGTGTCTGCAGATTACGGCAGGTTAGAGAGGGGTAAGAGAAGGGGTAAGAGGGGGGGTTGGATTATGAGTGAGGTTTTATCCCCTTTCCACGAAATGTTAATTCCTTCTAGCCTTACTGGATGGATGTACGTGTGTGTTGCGTGCATGTGCGCTTGCAAACGTACGTGTGCGTGTGTTACGGGGGTCCCGTAAAATGTCAACTTCTACCCATAATGAGCCACTTTGATATTTTAAATGTATCTGATATACTGAACAAGAATTTGATAATATTTTACCTCCTGTACACCTGAAGAATTGACCAGAGCAGTGGTTCTTGGTTCTTTCTCCTTCTTTACTATTTCCTTGGTGTCGCTTGTCCTTCCAAACTATAACAAAGGTGTTATCCTTACGCATGTGTAGGGTCGTGTCTGTTGCCATTTTACCCTTTACCAGTTGTTGCAGATCCTTGGGGGCGCCACGTTGGAGTCTAAGTGTGCCACATGTGTAAACACCCACTTCACGTAATTTTTCTGTTAGGCTTACCGAGTTATGTAGTTATCCATATACAGATAACCCTTGTTGACTAGGGCGCCATCAACCCCATGACGGTTTCCACTGTCGTTTTTCAAATTCCACAATACACATCAAATTTATATATGTAGCCTGATGTCCCTTCGGCCAACATATAAAATTTTACACCATATTTATCAGGCTTGTTTGGATTATAGACCTTGAAGAGAGGCGGCCACGCCATGCCATTGTACCCTCATCGAGACTCGATTCTTTTTTGGGGATATATACAGACGCAAATTTCTCTGTAAAATATTCCATTAGTGGTCTAACTTTTATCAATCGGTCACTATTATTCACTGGAACACCTTTTTTGTTATACATGTGGAAGAACTTGGAAATGTGTTGGAACCGCGCAGACGACATAAACAAGTTGAAGAATCGATAATGCCACATCTGATTCGTCTGCCAGTACATCCTCATTGTAGGCTGCTTCACTATCCCCATCAGTATGCACAGGGCCAAATATCGGGCCATTTCTTTCACACACTGGTTTCCATGTTTTTCTTGCTGAGACAGCCATCAGATGTATATGTGTGTGGCATACAAATTGGTTTCATACGCTAAATATTCCACCACTGCTCTAGTGAAAAATAATTGTATAAACTGCAATGGAGTAGTAGGTATTGGAATTGTTAGCCAGGGTTTGCAGAAAAGTCACCAACGATGGGAGGAGTATTGCTACGATTCCACTCCTCACCCATTCTGCCCTCTTTGGTACCGGACAGGTACGCTTTCTGCGTGGCGGGCTGGGGCATCTTCATCACTCTCATCCTCACTCACTCAAACTATCCTCCTCAGTTGAGGAAACCTCATATAGCACGTCACATTCAGTTCGTCAGCCTCAATATCATCCGAAGACCCTGAAAACGCTTCAACAAGGTCGGGAATCTTGGATGGAGTGCTTGACCCCACGATACAGATAGTAAATCATGGCGATCTCGTCTGCTTTCTTCGATTTCTACCTCTTTTTTGCGTTCCACTGCTTGTTCCTGGTGCAGCATCCATGTTGAAGGTATTGAATGGGTGTAGGTACACGAGAACGGAAATAAATGCGTAAAACAGGTCACGTTTGCCGCGAGAGGGGAGCGTAGTGTAGGCACTTGGGGTGTCAACAAAACAATGGGCCGACCACGTGACCGGGTAGGCCAAGATGCCATGTGGTCGGTGGGAGAACGGGAACTTCATGGCGAAAATTTGAGAGTATCCCCATCAAAATCGGTTAGAAAATGGAATTTATACAAATATTTTTTTGCCGGACTACACGCGTAGTCTGTTATGTGGAAACGTAAGAAAATTCGGTGACGACCTAGAACTCGTCAAATGCGCGAAAGTGTTAATCGTGCTTACCACAGATTGTCTAGTCGAGGGCGCTATCCTCTGACGGCGTCTGGTCAGGGCGCTCCACACAGCCCACGAAAATGTCTCTGGGCAGCTTAATAAACTCTCCTCGCCGTCAAGGACTTGAGACCACAACGTTCTCAGCTCAGTTCCACAGCTGCACGTCTGCACACTTCTCTTCATGGAGATATATCCCTAGGGGTTCTTTCTGACGGGAGCTCAAACGGAGCGTGGCTTTCCCCTGCGATGTCTGGCCTCAGTGAGGTCAAAGCCCTCCAGAAGCGAGCCTCACGCCTCCAGCAAATTGTCCACATCTCCTAACTAGTCATTTATCTATTTTCTTATTTACTGCCCATAATCTCATTGTTCATTAAATCCAACAAACTATTTTACATCCATGTTATCGCCTCTATATTTCCTATACCTTCTAGTTAGATCAGGCTTGTTGAATAACTCTCAAGGGGGAGATCGTTTCTCCTGTAGGCTGAGATCATAACAGTACTCATCTAATTGTACTCGCCTAATTGTGCTTGAGGGGGGTTGAGCTTTGGCTCTTTGGTCCCGCCTCTTAACTGACAATCAACTGGTGTAGATTCCCGAGCCTACTGGGCTCTATCATATCTACATTTGAAACTGTGTATGGAGTCAGCCTCCACCACATCACTTCTAATGCATTCCATATATTAACTACTGACACTGAAAATTATTTCTAACGTCTGTGGCTCGTCTGGGTACTAAGTTTCCACCTGTGTCCCCTTGTTCGTGTCCCACCCATGCTGAAAGTTTCTTTGTCCACCCTGTCTCCTGAATCTCCTAAAATTTTATAGGTGGTTATCATGTCTCCCCTTATTCTTCTGTTTTCCAGGGATGTGAGGTTCAGCTCCTTTAGCGTTTCCTCGTAACTCATTCCTCTCGGTTCCGGGATGAGCTTGGTGGCATACCGCTGAATCTTCTCTAACTTTGTCTTGTGTTTAACTAGGTATGAACTCCAGGCTGGGGCTGTGTACTCGAGGATTGGTCTTACATTATTTGTATTCAGGGTCCTGAACGACTCCTTACAAAAGTTTCTATAGGCAGTTCTTATGTTGGCCAGTCTAGCATATTCCGCTGATATTCTTTTGATGTGGGCCTCTGGGGACAGGTTCGGTGTGATATCAACCCCCAGATCTTCCTCTTTATTTGACTTGCAGGATTTCACCTCCCAGATGATGCCTTGTGTTCAGCCTCCTGCTCCCTTCGCCTAATTTCATTACCTTACACTTTCCTGAGATGAACTTTAACAGCCATTTTCTAGACCATTCCTCCAGTTTGTCCAGGTCATCCTGTAGTCTGTTTTATCTTCATCCGTCTTGATTCTTCTCATAATTTTTGCATCATCTGGAAACATTGAGAGGAACGAGTCTCTACCCTCCAGAAGATCGGTTACATATATTAGAAACAGGATGGGTCCAAGTACCGAGCCCTGTGGCACTCCACAGGTGATATCTCGCCACTCTGATGTCTCCCCCCTCACCGTTACTCGCTGTTTCCTGTTGCTTAAGTACTCCCTTATCCATGGAGCACCTTCCCTTTTACTCCTGCCTGTTGCTCCAACTTTTTTAACAGCATTTTTTGGGGTACTGTGTCAAAGGCTTTCTGGCAGTAGAGGAAAATGCAGTCGGCCCAGCCTTCTTTCCTGCCTAATTTTTGTTGCCTGGTTATAGAACTCTATTAAACTTGTGAGGCACGATTACCATCCTTGAACTCATGTTGGTGGTGTTACAAAGTTATTTCCCTCCAAATGCTCTACGAACCTTGAAATGTTCTACGATCGTGAAATGCTCACGATCCTCCTCTACTCAGAGGATAGAAAGAGCTTTAGCCCGTTGTCAGTGGGAATGGAGGTGGAAGGAGTTTGGGTGATCGGGTAAATTTTGTCCTATTCCGTCAAGGTCAGGTGGAGGATCAGAGGGGTAAAGGAGGCGAAGGCGGTGCATTTTAGATGAGGTAGTGGCCTGGTGGTGGGAGGTTGACTCAGCTGGGTGGCTATGATCTCAGTGGAGCTGTGAATCTTTGGCTCTTGAGCTGTGGGTTGGAGCTCGGTTGTCAGTGGCGTAAGTCTGGATTCCTAGCAAGCTAATTGATCCCGGTTCGGCACGAATATGAAGTATTAGTGTGTCCTGAAGGTATTACTTGGGGGCAACCCCAACTGCCAGTCGACTCGCACTATCACGAGGTTCTAGCAGTGGATCGTCATAGCAAAACGACCAGGCAGGGTGACACAGGGTCAAGCACGTGCTGTGATCCAACCTGGGAGGACAAGACGAATACCCCACTACACTTTCACCACATTCGGGGTAGGTCCCAATCATGGAGAGAGAGAAATTTTTAGCAGAAAGTGCTATACACGGCAATACACATTACGCAAGTTAGGCCTCCAGCTGTCCCTGGTTATATTCAGGGTGGCAGTATGGGTTGGCCCACTAGGGTAATATATCTTTGCACGCATCTCACTGAAAAAGCTGTGAATCTAAACCGTGAACACAGGAAGCGCTGTCGTTACCTGGGAGGAAGTGTGTGCCTGGGTGCTGCCTTGGATGGAAGGGCTGTGGCCCCAGATACGGTTACCACGAGTGTGCTCGTCTGGACCTACCAAGCGGCGCCTACTTTGAAAGTTAGCAACAGGTGCTATTGGAGCTCTGCATCTGTTGCTGAAACCATGATGCTGATCACTGTAGTGGTTGTGATGCCAGACACTTGTAAACGGTGGTCCCATGTAGCTGCAAATGCAGGGGCAGGTAGTTGCAGGAGCGGGGGCGCTCAGAGTACCGCCTAGATCTCGCTGTGAGCGCGACGTGCTGCTGCTACCGATGCCATGAGAGGAATGTGTTTCCCTGTGTGCTGGGTCAGAATCCGAAAAATACAGATGATGCCCGTGGGGCGTGCCTTGAAGTGAGGACAGCTGAAGAGAAGTCGATGAGAGGAAACGCTGAAGTTGGAGAGTGCCAGCGCTTGACCCAGCTGCATGTCAATATGTTGATGCTGCAAACAACCCAACTTCTGGCTAGGCTGGGAGACGGGTCTGGAAGGCGGAAGTGGCAGTGCTGCTTCATTCATGGTAGAGACGATCTGTCTTAGGTAGTGTCTTCTTTCTTCTGTCTTTTTGCTTCTTCTTCT
Source organism: Procambarus clarkii (assembly GCF_040958095.1). NCBI lineage: Eukaryota > Metazoa > Arthropoda > Malacostraca > Decapoda > Cambaridae > Procambarus > Procambarus clarkii. Next base: position 49,962,411 of record NC_091160.1, on the reverse strand, counting down.
TCTAACTTCAATGTCTTTCTTCACTATTTTTCCATGCTTCGTGTAGTCATCGCAATCCTCATAGATTACTTCGTTGTCAAGACTAAACTTCCAACTTTCTGGATTACTCTGCCTGTGTTCTGTAACTTCGTTATACATATGGCTGGAGAGCCGTCTGAATTTGGGAGATCCGACTGTATGGTGTCAAGTTGTAGTAGTAATGCATTTACTGCTGGAGAAATACGTTGCTCAGGATACGGGACTGGGTCTGGTGAAGTCCTATAACATCGACGGAGGCAGTCGACAGTCTTCATCAGGCGACAGGTGGAGTTCTGGAGAAGCGCAGGTGTAGGTTCCTGTGAAGCTGGTGTAATCTCAGGTACAGCTGGTGTAGTCTCGGGTACAGCTGGAATAGTAGATGGTTAGTCGGAGTAGCAGTGTGCAAAGATATTGCAGTATCTGTATCAGGTTGCAGAGGGTGGGTGTCAGCAGACAGGATGTCTGCCAATGAAGTTGGAGAGATGTCAGGGGCACAAGCAGTATTTGTTGCTGAAGTCGTAGCGCTGGTGTTGACTGAGGTGTAGATGTGAAGAGTTCTTCAGGAACAGTAAATGTTGATAGACCATTGTCAGCGTACAAGTTTAGAATTCGTACAAATTCCTTGGTGTTTATGCCTGCAATCCTTTCAGCAGTGGGATGAGGCCCATTATGCACTGTGATTCCTGTTGGGGAGCAGCATCTGGTGTGGTGAAGGCTGGCTTGTTGAATGACCAGTGAGTGTGTGGCTGTCGCAGCTGCGTCGATGATTGGTGACTGAGAGGCAGGGCCCCAATGGGATGCAGTCTGAGCAGAAGCTCCGCCCCCACCCAGAAGCGGAGGAAAGTTGGCGGCTTGCACGTTGAATGCTGATGGTCTCGTCGGGTGGCGTTGGCTTGCCTGGCGTCGGTCATCTTCTGTATTTCTTCGTCTTCGAGGACACTCGGTAGAGACGGCAGTATGGTGACCTTGGCAGAGAAGGCATTGGAGGAAGTCGTTGGTGCATCGTTTGAAGTGGTGATTCCCGGCGCACTTGCTGCACCGTTGGTCCTGAGATTGACAGTGTTTCGTAAAGTGCTCAACCCTATAGCACTTAAAGCATTGTCGTAGCTGGTAGTAATGTTCTTTGATGATTTGTCGGTGTGCAAACGAGGCCGAAGCACGGAAGCGTTGGTGGAAGCAGAGGTAGCTTCCTCAGGCGAGGTGAAGGTGACCTGCATGGTGGAGAGGTGCTGTCCTGCACAGGGGTGAATTTTACAGTGACAGAATCAAGGAAGGGTTATCTTCGGTTATACTTATGGCGACGTCGATGGCAGCTTTTTAGGAAATGAGGGAGCTCGCTCTCCTTACAAAAACCGTCCTGGCTGCGAGGTAGTGTCGTGGTGGGGTGAGGAACATGTGCGCCGCCTCGAGAGCAGTAAGGTTGATGGGGTCAAATAGACGTTGTACGGCCTCGGCACTGCTGAACAGCAGTTCAGGGAGTCCATCAACGACGACGTCCAGTGGTGCAACGTTGTTGTTCTGATGAAATCAGATTTCTTAACGAGTACGGGTCCGGTCCCTTTAAATCGTACCTTGATTCGGTAGATCATGGTGGCTCTTGTCGTTGCCGCTCAATGTTTACCACCTGGCAGTGCTGGTGCAAGAGCCTGATCTAGAGGGTTGCACTTCCCTAAGAGGTCTCTCGTCTTTTACCGGTATAGTGTACCGGATCAGGGTGGGGTCTGACCTCCTAAAGCAAAGTACTGTGTGATGAATGTTTCCTTGTCTGGCGTCAACCATCTTCGTGATTTCGGCTTTCCTGGTGGGCAGTCGTGAGAGACGGCCGTGTGATCACCGTTGCAGAGTACACAACGTAGAGTAGTGGCGTTGCAGGTCCTGTATTGGTGGTTGCCAGCACAGATGCTGCATTTCTGCAGCGGGTTGGGGCACTTCTGGGAGTAGTGAGCGTACTGATAACACCTAAAACACGGCGTAGCGAAATAACGCTGCCTAGCGATCTGGTGGGGTGTGCAGGTCACACTAAAGCATCTGGGGCCGTTGTCGGCTGCGAGAGTAGCCTCTGCCGGGGTCGTGAGGGTGGGCTTCCCGTTCTCGCCTGCTGATGAGGTGGGCCGAGATGGCTGAGATAGATTCAGAGCGTTGATGCTCTTTACATCTCGATAATGGGTGGTTCTGCAATGATATCGCTCACTCTGTGAACGAAGATTGTCCTCACTGCTTGGAATTGATGGGCAGGTAGGAGTGTTAAGCCCTTTGCCTCTAGAGCCGTGAGCGTTGCCGTGGTGAACAGAGCCTAGTGCTACTGCACTGCTGAACAGTATCTGGGGTCCCGTTTCCTCCATAGCGACGTTGATGGGTGCTACCCTTGAGGACGACGGCAGTAGGGCCATGATCCCTGCCTTGGTGTATCTGGTGTCAGTTCCTTGTAACTTTAATGTCCCATTTGCTCCCCTTGCCACATCGGGGCGGGGGGGGGGAGGGAAAGGGTGTTGATCTAGCTTTGGAGCCCAGCGACCCAGCCACAAGGCATGGGCCGCATAGGCCCCGCAGCAGTAACCCTAAAAAACATATTACTTCTAAAACTAAAATTATTGCTTGTGGCCTACGATGTACCAAAACAAAAAGATTCATGGAGATATAAAAAAATACATTAAAATATAACTCAAAACAAAGAGGCATGCAACTAAACAGAATAAAGGTGATCTTCTCTGTTGGAGACGTTATTCAATGTCATGAGTGCATGGAAAAATATAAATCACGGAGACATGCCTGCTTGACCGGATCAAGTCCCGGAGAGGCAAGGAACAGCACGCATGTGTCCTTCCAGCCGTAACTTATCCTCTCACGGGCTCGGTCAAGCCACCCGCCATCTCCAAAATCAGCCACTGGGGAAGTGGTACCCCAAGATGACGTCCGGTACCCTAGCTGGAGTCCTCTCACCCTATTCGCTTCTGAATATCCGTGGCACAAGGGTAAGATCACCCATGCCCATGTCCAGGGGGTGATCGTCAACCCCTTCCTGTGCTCTTGGACCACATACGATAGAGTACGTCCAGGTTAGGGCTTTGACGGAGCAGATCTCCAAATCCTCGTTCAAGCCCAACCTCTTAAGAACACGGGCACTCACTGCAGAACCTACCTCTCCAATTCAGTGATTGAAGAAGCAGAAACTGCATGGCACCGGTGCAATCCCTAACCCAGTGAAGGATCTCGGGGGTGCCATACCGGTCACACTTGCTCTGGTGTGGCAGGGAGAGTGGAAAGCCGTCAGCAGAGACCTGGGTGTCTAAAATTACAGCCTCGCTGCTTTTTGCAAGCAATGATGTCCAGCTTGCAGAAGGTCCCACATCGGGTATCTGCACCTCCCTCACCACCTCATACCCTCGCTGTCTCAATCGACCAGCTACAAAGCGGATGATATCGTCATGACGTACCACCCGTGCTCTGTGTGTCTTCGGGCATGCTTGTGAGATGTGCCCAAGGGTAACAGGTTTCCTGCATGTCACACATGCCACTGGCACCTGGGTGACCCTAGCGGCCCTGGACGGCGTGGCCAAAGCGTTAGCTCTCACTTGGACAGCATGAGCGAACTCGCCACCGCTCAAGAGGCGGGTGCCAGACGAGATCCATCCCAGGCACGAGTAAACTTAGCACGAGGACCTCAATCCAGCGCATCGGCCGTGCGGTAAAGCCGCTCCCACCATGTCAGAGAGCACTCGGCTCTGTTGGTTACCGGCTCTCCCCCAATCAAGGCCGGGCCGATCCACCTACATCTTATCCTGAATAGCCGGTAGAAGGGCTGCTGCCCGGACCGTTGGGTCAGCCGACTCAACAGACTGCCGAAGCGCTTGTTCTTGTGTAGCCGGATTGATGAGACAAATTCGGGATCCCAAGACCACCGTCCTTCCAGTCTGTGTAGAAGAACGTGCATGTAGACACCCTGTGCATTCGGGGTGTCGTGCGGTAGAGGAGCCAGCTACGAATAGCCTGCCTCATCCTCCGATCGATACTCGCTAGCTGTGTCTTAAACACCGCACCCAGAATCAGACGGCGATTCATTTTGGGAATAAGTGGCTTCAGCACGTATAACCTCTGCTGGGGTTTGAAGGGGGCCCATGTGATAACAATCCCCTCCTAAACATAGCCATAGGAGAGGCCCCTGCCACCGGCACCAACGAGAATACCCAGGTACTTTTACTCGTCAGTGATGCCAATAGTCCATAGCTGCGCCCCGACGTGGAATCTCGTTTGCGAAGTGAGATACCACTTCTTGCGCTTACTGAGCTGCAGGCTCGTGATCGGCACTTTCCGGCGTTGACCCTCAGGCCAGTGCCACTCAAGGTGTCACTTATAATATCTATCAGCCTGACGGCCGGCCGGCGTCTCCGCTGCCATGACCAAATAGTCGCAAACGCTAGTACTGACAATTTTTCCACCCCCAGACGGATCCCAGCCCCAGTTTCTTGCATTGGTGATTGCCTCATCAATCGCCAAATTGAAAAGAAATGGGGACAGGGATCTCTGTTTAACTCCCTAGTCACAGGGATTACCCTCGATTTCTCCTTCTGGCTGGTTATGACAGTCGAGGCGCCATCATAGCCCGACATAATATAATCCCTAAGGGCTTGGGACTTCCTTGCGCTCCATGGCACGATCTATGGCCGCATGGGATACACTATCAAATGCCTTCTCCATGTCAATGAATGCAAGGTGCGCCATATGTTTCAGTGCGCGGGCCTCAGCCAGAAGAGCGGCTAGGATCGCCAGGTTTTCAGCGCATCACACGGAACGGATGTGGCAGGGAGCAGCTAGCTAGCCATGGATTGAACATTTTGGTGAATACCCAGAGTGGTATGGACCTGAGGAGACGCGTAGTTATCCCGTCAGGATCGGGTGGAGAGACCTTGCTTGTCCGTAGAGCACTCTGGACCTCCATACGTGATATGGGCTCTTACAATTGCTGAATGGCAGGACCAGAGCCGCGCTCAATAGGCCGGTTGTCCGGCGGCGAGGGCCTGGAAATGAGGTTTCCATAGAACTGAGGCGATCAGACTCCACCTCGGAGGGTGTAACCCTCCAGTCTCCGGAGAGGACATGCGCCGCTGCCAAAGATCTGTTCTTACGATATAAGCTTTGGCACATATTAAACTGTGCCCTGCGTTCTCTTTCGGCCGGTCTGAGCCGGGGCTCGGTTGCTATGGCTGATCCCTGGAGGTCTCTGTCTGCGACCGGGAACATTCCGTGATGTGTGATCACCGGATCTTGTGGCAGAAGTCACCCGCGCGCGTGCTACTCGAGGATCCTTATCACATTTTGGCTGTTACCTCCAAACAAGTTGGAGATTGCTTCATCGAGGAGTTCCTCTACCCACCCGCTGCCCGGGATCCAAGGATGCCAAGAATTCCACAATAGTGGTCCTCCAGGCATCCTATGGGTTCTGCCCGGGTGAGGGGGGTGGAGGGTTCTATGGCTCCAAAGCCACCCACTGCCAACGACCTGTCACCACCCCCCCCCACCCCCGCCTACTACTCCTTGATGGGCTAGGCAGTTTCTTCCTCATTGGACGACTTCGATGAGGAGGACTGCTCCACAGCCTGATCCCTTTGCAGCCTAGTGTATTCCATCGAGAACTGTTTGTAGTCATCCCTATGCCTAAGGTTCTTATTAGCCTCCAGAGTTCGGGCAGGAAAGCTGTTACGTACTCCTAGCAGAATACGTATATAAATTTAAAATAACATTTTTTGTTCTATTATATCATTGCCTGTATATGTACACACATTGTGTTTTTGTAAATTATCGTGTGGTGTGGCAGCGTCAGTGGAGACAGGAGCGCGGTTGCTTTGCACACGTCTAATACCTGTTAAATTCGGGAAGCATTCGGGAAGCTGGACCTGTTCAGTTGGGAGTTCCAGATGTCACTTTTATTTAGTTTAGGTAATTGTTTATTTTCTGCAATTAGCCGGTGGCATTGTACTTATATATTTTGTAAGTAACTATTATATGTAATTTGCAGTCTTATGTGTTTTGAGAACAAGTGGTTGTTCAATTAGTTTTAAATATTAAAAAGTCCTTAGTTTCCATCCCTCATCCTGGGATGAGGCAGACGGGAGGTGAGAATTTGGGTAGCGACAGAGCGAGAGTTCAGTAGCTGAACGGGACTCGAAGGAATAACATGTGGGAGATAAGTCTGTGTACTTCTTGCTGTGCCATATTTTATTATATTATATTAAGTGAGATGACAATACCTTTGGTTTGTTGTATAAATTAACTTTACCATCTGTGTTTTTATATTATACTGTTTTGAATATAATATATTATAAGTTATATGTATAATTCTTCAGTCCTAAGGGAGAAATACTTTTAAATCTTAGCCTGTTATCATTCATGGGGTTATACTGGTGACCCGCTTTAGAGAGCAGCAGTGGTATCCCTAGACGTAATTAAAGCTTGGCTGCTGTAGGGTCACGAGCCGTAACGAACGATAGGTAACAAAAGCTATGATGAAGGCGTTGGTTTATGCCCTCTCCGTCGACATTAGGTGTTATAGACAACCTCGCCTCTTCTCGCGCCAGGAGACTTCTCTCCTCCTCGGACCATCTTGCCTTCGGCCTGCCTGCTGTTAAAGCGTCCTCCTCAGCTTCACGATGGAATTCAGCAGGATGGGCCAAGCGTTCACGAACGCATCTTCCCTTGTAGCCTCGGAACATTCTGAAGCATCTCGGGCACGTTGGCGACCAGTTATTAGGAGCCGGATCGTCAGGATGGGTATCCATCGTGCTGACGGGTCACCACAATGGCTATTTCAAAGTTGACGGATGTCAAGGCCGAAAACCCGTGACAGGGTCTGACGACATTCGGGAACGCCCTTCCAGCACTGTCCACGACAGCCAGGCCCTTACTGTGGGTCAACTGAAGGTTGCCCTAGTAGGCATCCATCATACTCGGGAGACTGAGATGCGCTCTGGTTGTCGGTATGGAGTGGCTTCACCAGGGCGCAAAGCCAGGGTAGGTTGATTTGGGGGAGAAGCTGTTACCCAGGAAGCAGGTCCCCCCCCCTCTCCACGGCGCTGAAAGTCTCCAATGGAAAGGCATACGCCAATACGATTGGTTCCAGCGCCGTCGCAGGAACTGTGAGTTCCGGGGTTGACCTCGAAGGTGGTGAAGAAGGGCACAGGGACCTCCAGCCCCGGAGACCGCCGTAGTCAGGGCCGGAGAAGAACCACCCCATCAAGGGCATGAACGACCCCAGCCTCCTGAAGCAGAGCCTGGGCCACAAGACCCTCGGGAGGTGGACGACCCGGTCCCGCTCCTACAGGTTCCAGATAAGGATCGTCACAGCCCCTTTTCACCCGAGGCCGGCCTCCTTAAAGACCAAGTAGGTTGCCTCTCCCCTTACTGTTGCCCTAGGGCTGCAGTATAGGGGGAGGCTTCAACGTCTGCAGAATCAGGAATACCACATGGAGGTGTTGAGGACTTTACACAACTGCTGCGCGCAAGTTGTGCACTATGCACTCTCAATGTCGCTTTTATTCAGATTGCTCAGATTGAGGACACCACTAAGTCAGTTACTCTTGCCTCTAGAGCCGTGAGCGTTGCTGTGGTGAACAGAGCCTCGAGTGCTACTGCACTGCTGAACAGTATCTTGGGTGCAGTTTCCTCCATAGCAACGTCGATGGGTGCTACCCCTGAGGTCGACGTCAGTAGGGGCCATGATCTGCCTTGTGTATCTGGTGTCAGTTCCTCGGAACTTTACCTTAACCCTGAACAGCATAATGCCGTTTTGCAGGCACCACGCTAGCGATCAGGAGGGAAGCGCTCTCGATGCTGCTCAATGTTTACTCACCCGGCAGTGCTAGGTGCAAAGTTCCTCTCCTGCTTGTGTGTGTGTGCTGGGTCCCCCAGTGGGAGGGGGGGAATTGGCCTGGTGTGGACGTCTGTGTAGCAGAGGAGTTTGTTAGCACAGAGGACGTCGATGCCTGGATATTGAAGCTCAGACTGATTGGTGTGGTGTGGCAGTTGCCGATTTCTTAATTTCTGCCTGTCTTATGGAGCACTCCATAGAGACAGCGGCATGTGCTTCCCAACAGTTGAGGCCCCTTTTAGTTAGCGACAAACATAATTTAAAATGCTTTAGAGTGCCGATGCTGCACTTTGCCACTGTGGACAGTTCTTGGTGTCGTGTTCGAAGTTGTAACACTTGAAGCATTGACGTATGATGTAATAACGCTCCTTAAGTGCTGGTGTGGTCTTTGGTCCAAATTATGAAGGCTGGGGCCCCATTGTGAAGGCGGAAGTTGCTACTGTTTGATAGTATTAGAAAGTCTTCTGGTAGTGGTGGGAGCTGAGGTACTGGTAGTGCACCGGAGGCTCTAGTGGCGGAGTTAAGAGGGTTGGCTCTCTTGGCTACAACCTGGGCCTTGATTTTTTCGTCTACTGGAGCATTGGTAGGAAATTGCCGGGTGATCGCCATTGCAGAATAGGCATCGAAGGTTTGTCTACTTAGATGGATTAAGGATGGTCCAGGGTGCAGAGGCTACACTTCTGGACAGGGTGCTGACACTTGTTGGTGGGGCTGGAGAGCTCATGGCACTTGAAGCACTGTTGGAGCTCGTGATGTAGTTTCATTTTCACTTGGTGGGGTGGTGTCTTGATGCCGAAGCAGTAAGAACCTTGTGTGGCCACCTGCAGGGTGGCCAAAACTATGATGGTTATCTCCATTGTTGCATTACCCGTGCTGCAGAACACAAGGTTGAGTACACTTAGGTTCTGGTTTTCTTCCTCCACAACCCTTAAATGGCACATGGCTATATACCATTTGACACCCACAGGCGCATACAAAAGAAATAAAAATAATATTCTTCCTAACCTGTTAATTTGTGTTCACTGATCGTGGGAAAATTAATAAAAATCGTAAGTGGCATATATTGCCCGCTATAGGGCGGGGAAGTCTGGCAAAAGTCAGGCGCTGACTCAGCGTGCGTCCCAGATGGTCTGTTGCTCGCCAGCTGTCAGGCCGGAGTTGCCACAAAGAGATAATTAACTAAATATTTTAATGTCTCTGATTTTTCGTAGTTTTTTTTTTTTTTTTTTTCTGTAATATTATTTAATAGTGTGTAATGTGATATATTTATATAATGAGTGAATAATCGCTGTACTAAAAAATATGGTGTGCATTTTGTTGATTCAATTATGTTCATCAGTGAACAAATACTTTGTCGGTTATTATACTATATACACAGGTTATATATAAGTATCCATGTTTTGTTCACCATAACGAACCACTAAGTTGCTATTATGAGTCAAAAAGTAACGAGGAGTGACCGCCACACACCAGCCAGCCACTCACTCCCTCAACACCTCACTCGCCCACATTCTCCTCCCACAATACTGTTTTTGCTTTTATTCACTATACAGATGCTATATATAAGTATATACATTCGTGTTCACCATAACGAACCACTAAGTTGGTATGCTGAGTAGCAGTGGCAATGGCAGCCAGTGGCAGCCCGCCACTCCCTCCCACTCCCTCCCTCACCTCACCTGACTTGCCACCATTCTCCTCCCACTACACTGTTTTTGCTTTTATATACAGATGTTATATATAAGTATTTGTTTTGTTCACCATAACTGTACTTCTAAGCTTGTATGGTGAGTAAAGGCACAAAAACGAAGCTACTCACACAGTCAGCTGGTGGCGGCCGCCCTCAAGGCCAGACGCACTAATATTTCTCCAACAATACTGTTTGTGGTGTTATTACGCTATATACACACATTATATACAACTATCTACCTGCTTTATTCACCATACTTGTAAAAAGTAAACTGGTATGGTGCCCAAACACCATAGTGGTCACCAGTAAACAAAAGTCGTGCAAACGACGCCACCTCCCTCACCAAAATGGCGGCTCCCAACCTTCTTCTATTGCTGTTTATACCCTCTATACACACGTTGTATATAAGTATCTACATTTGTGTTCACCATAGCGAAACACTCAGCTGGTATGGTGAGTGCAGTCAATAAAAGGTCGCCCCACACAGTCGGAAGATAATACCAGCACCCTCCCTCCCACAGCATTACTCCTCCCTCCATGAAGCACAGCGCTAAATATCACCACAATCCTGCTATTATCAGAACCCTGGTCAGTTTTATCCGTAAGGTGTCTTCTGTAATATCATCGCTACATAATAGCATGAACAAGTGTATTATGACATCTTTAGGCGATGCTGTGGTCACAAGCTGAACAGCAGTGCTGTAAGCTCATGTTGCGTGCGCCAGGCTTGGTAGCTCACTCAATACTGAGGCCCCTAACACCCGGGAATTTGGCCCACGATTTAAAAAAAAAATGGCGTCTGTTTACAAGAGCCCTGATGGTGTGGTGAACCCTGTGTATCCACGGGCCGATTAAATCTTGCGTAGTACTCCAAAGCACCATATAATGCGATGTGCAATTTAAGGGATAATGTACATGATCTTTTCCGTCAGCAATCCACTGGCTGATCCTGCTGGTAAAAAGTTTTCGGCGATGAACTGACGTGAGAAGTTAAGATAGAGGTGGTGCTCTTCGCGAGGGGGGGAGGGGGTTGTATTTCATAAGGTTTTTCAGGTCCTCTGCTCACAATAGCGCGATATCCTCCCCTTCCTGACAAATGTCAAATGGCTGTTAGGGATATCTAGAAATCTAGGCTTGGGGAAACAGTTTAGTCACCACTGAATTTCACCCAGCTCTATACTTTGGCACAGAAAACGGGAGGTCCAGTGAAACGCTAACACATTTTCGCCAGTATATTCGCAGATCCTTGCGTACTTAAAATATATTAAAAACACTAAATAAAACAGTATGTACAAAACAGTGTAAAAACACAGTACACCACGTGCCACGCTCAGGATACACATGGTCAAATAATTATCTATGAAATAAAATACTAAGTGTTCCCACTCAACTGGGGAAACTATAAATTAATGGCTATTCACTATCACTAATAAATAATACATTGGATGAACTTACATCCTACTTAAACACATTAATACAACTTAACCTAGGAAGCCAATTGGATACCTTAAGATCAGACCCATCCGCACTGCCTTGGACCAGGAACAAACGAGGATAGCCAGGCGTGCTCTTTACATTTCCGGCAGGCGTAGTGTTTGACATCACTGCGTTCGGACGCCTATTTACCTACTTTAATTATCTACTAGACTAATTCCAATTTTCTCATTAGTTTAGAACTGTTAAGCAGATCCAAGCTGGTAATTAGTTGAACAATATTGAAACAAAGGAATCCGTACTTCTAGCTACAACATTTAAACATAGAACACTTTTACATAACAAGTACTAGGCCTGGTGCAACTATTCATCTGCCATATGCATGATAAACATTTGTCATGATTCTAATCAAGACTACATGGCCAAATACCCTCACAATGATGAATGTTTGAATATCCTAACACATACGATATGTTTCCTTACTGGATCAAACAGGTATGTAATTTTGCTTTATAATTAACGTGTAAAACAGCATGGCTGCTGGCAGCCATTAAGGGCCATTATGCTCCCTGCACTTATGGTGGTAATCCCAATATTTTCAACAATACAATAGGTGGTTAAAACATGGCCTTAACCACCTAAATACACACTTACGGTACGACTCCAGGTCTGTTAACACATCTCTGGGTCAAGCAACTACAAGCAACACGCACTTCCATTACCTCGCTTCATCTTAAAGGTTGCCAGTCGCTAATCCCTGACCTCGGGTAAAGGCATTACACACAGAAATCACAGTAGCGTGATACATCAAATGAACAAATCTACAAGGGCCGTGACGAGGATTCGAACCTATTTCAGAGATCATCCCAGATGCTGCCTTAATCGACTGAGCTACGACATGGTCAAAAGAGTTGAAACCAGAAGTTGTACCTAACTTAGATCCTGGAGTTTCTAAGACAAACCAGGGTTTTAAACTCCTCCATGCACTCGAGCTATGTCAATAGGCCGTTCTACCTTTTCGCCCTTCATAATGAAGGGTGAAGAGGCCTATTGACATAGCTCGAGTGCATCGGGGAGATGTGTAAAATTCTGGTTTATCTTTCGGAGAGGCTACAGGATCAAAGAAAGTTAGGTACAACTCCTGGTTTTAACTCTGACCCGTGTCAGGGGGGGGGGGGGGGGAAGATGGTTAGCCCTAACTTTTAAATGTTTGCATCGCATTGTCCACCCCCTCTACGGGTCGCAATGGCTAGATGTTTAGAGTTTCAGGCTCCCCTGTACTTTACAGGGCAATGCTCATTATACAAGGAGGCCCTCCGTCTACTCCAGAGTATACTAGGGTAGTGATGCGAGGGGTACCCTGGGCACCCCTCACGTCCACAGCCAAGTTAATATAATGGTTTATATGCCGTAACGTCTAGTTACTGCAGGTAGACGTTAATTAGGTGACAAAACTTAACAAGAGTACCCTAAAGAGAAGCATGTTTAAGTTGTGGTCAGTGAATAAATGGTGATAAATGTCTCTGAAGACTAGTCAAAACTACTAAAGATACTAAAACAATAAAGTTGTCCCACACTGGTTACTAATCAACGTCATTGAAACTAAACGTTATGCCCTCAACTCTCCCAACTTGACTGACAAACGGTAGTCAAAACTCTTTGCAAAACTTGGTCCCAAATGACTTTTTTTTGGTTGGGATGCCGAAGTCTTAAAAGGAATACCTTATCAGTTAGTTTACATTTAATTACTTGTAATACTTTATTGGGACTCCTCATCTGCAAATATAATGTGCCTAAATATAATATAATATAATATGAAAAATATATGTAAAAATATAATATGAAAAATGTTGACCAACCCACCACCACTACTAGAAATTGGAGACGACGATTTTTCTTATTCTTGCCAACGGAGGCGGCTAGTTTGTGCACCCTCATACTCCCTATGAGCGGTAGCCCCAAAAGCATTACAAAGGGCGAAAAGGTATCAGACCTCAACGGGGATTATTACATAAAAATTTCATCTCCTTCACACCTTGTAATTACAATGTCAGCTAATTAGAGAATGTTCTACAGGTATTTGAAGAGGTATATATTTAGTGTCATGATACATTATTAGTAGGTCTTATCGCAAATACATAATTGTTTGAGCAATTCCTCTTGTCTCGTGTGTTATTGGTTGACACACCACCATCCTTGTTGGTATTAGCCGCATATAGGCACTAGTGGTCCACTGCGCTTGGCAAAGTTCCTGGTGTCGGCTAGTGTTTGATGCAGTTTGCAGACCTATTGATGTATCGTGCCCAGTTGTCAAGCTGGATATAGTATTAGTGTTAGTAGTGTTGTAGTATTAATGTTGTGGAAGGTTCTTAATGCCAGTAAACTGGAATATTTGTTGCTAGCTTTTTACTCCCCTAGAACCTTGCGTGGTATGTGGCCAGGCTGTGTTCCAGTGATGCTGAAGGTTACTACCTTAAATTTGTATATGGAGGTTATATCTCCCCGGCCATGACACACAACGTTCCATTTCAATATATGCGTGTTTTTATATACCTACTATATAGATGCCACATCTGTGACGGTAAAAACACGCTTTAAAAAAAAAAGCGCCATCTGTTGCATGTAAGAGCAACATTCGCAATACTAAATGTTACAATTTCATTTCAATGTTTCCAATTGCATTGACAAATTGAATTTTCATGAATTTCGATTTATTTTCATTTTGATTTAATTATTTTGACATTGCATTTGAGTTGAGCTGTGTTTACCATAACGTTCATATCGTGTGTAGTTGATTTGTTATTTTTTCATTGGTTTTCATTTCGTTTTTTTTAATTCTTATTTTTCAGTGATGGGAAATTCAGATCATTTGACGTTCCCAATTTACTGATAAGAAAATCAGATCAGATCATTTGGAATGCATCTGACGGGGGAGTGGGGAGGGGAAGGGAATGTGGGATGGTTGGGTAAATGAGGGGACGCGGGTGGGAGGTAATGCTGCGGAGGACGATGGAATGGGGGATGGTGGGGACGAGGAATGGGGAAATGGAGAATAGTGGGGGGGAGACGGGGAAGGTGGGGAGGAAGAGGGGAAATGGTAGGGAGGACGAGGAGACGGAGTGGGGAAGACAATAGGATTGGGGAATGGATTGGTGGGGGGGGAAGGGGGAATGGTGGGGAGGACTAAGGGATAGGGGTAGGTTGATGTGGCTCAGCAACGCACATGCGTTGCTGAGCCACAGCAACGCGTGGCCGGGTACAGCTAGTACATATATACACACATCACAAACAATGAACATTGCCACCCGTTGATGGGTCAGTGACGGTGGGCAGGCTTGTGATCTGTATTGATTAGTTTCCTGCGATCTTATATTGTGCAGTGGCTCGAGCTTGCAAGTGCTTTACCCTTCAATGCTAATTACTTAAGAGGCCCCATCTTCTCGAGGGTATGTTCAGGATGAGTGGGGCTGACCTAGTGTACGCCCTGCCAACTATCACAAAACTGGTCGCTGTGGGTGACAAATTTCTAGTACAGGGAATAGTACAAGGTCTGCAGTCTGGTCAATTGTTCAGTTTTCTGTATGTCAGGATTGGGTTGGTTGGAGGTTCTGGTCAAACTATAGTATTTTCCTCGGTTGAAGTCCTCGTGTTTTGTCGAGTGAGGGCTGTAGGTGAGAATGGAGCAGAGCGCAAGAGCCGAGGAGGAGGGACAGATATACTATAAGACAATTGTGAGTGAGAAAGATAGGAAGATAGTAAAGTCTCGACCATCATCCAGGAAAGCAGCAATGTGCACAGGCAGTGATTCCTTCATATGAGAGGTTCTGAGGAGTATAAGGTGGTGGCGGGTGAGGGAAGAGATGGAGAGGACCGAATTTGTTGTGCAGTAGTAGGGTGGTGATGTTGCTGGTGATGAGAAGCATTAAGGACACTAGCATAGCACATGGAGTTGGCTGATGCTGTTTGGTGATGGGATGGGTTTTGGGAGGTTAAGGAAGAATGTGTGCGCATGAGTGCGAGGTTGGTTAGGACGAAGAGCGTAGAGTTTTTCTCAGAGGGCAAGATTTATAAACTACTGAATGAGCACCATGGCAATTGGTTCATTTTAGGGTGTGGGCAGAGCACAGAGTATAAAAGACCTTCTGTAGAGCATTTGGAGCAAATTTGTGGACTTGTGCATTTGCGTGTTTCGTGACGTACTTGTAACATTTGAAGCATTGTAGCAAAGATAGTGAACTGGACTAATGAAGTAAGGAGTGGTGCTGGTGTTGAGAATTTTAATACCTTGATGCAAAAGTTTTTGAGCTTCTGCAGGGAGGAACATTGGATCTTGAGGTGTTTAGTATTAGGCACCGGGTATATCTCCATTATAGTAATGGCATTCCTGTGATAAATGTTCTGACAGATATTGATAGGTGCTGAAAGAACAGAGCTGTCGAATTTCGTACAAGAACAGAGCATTTAAGTTTTTGTTAAATAGTGAGTACAGAGTCAGAGAAGCTTGGGCGAGTTTACTAAAAGCAGGTTTCCTAAAACAGGCAAAAAAGGTAGTCTTCAGAGGCAATGAGGAATGTGCTGCTGTTGCTGTTGCACGTTTGATATTAGTGGCAGGTGTTCGTGTCATGAAGAAAGTAGTGATGCAGTCAATAGTGTCTATGGGTGTAGTGCTAGTGTAGTTCATCCACAGACAGTGAGCCATTGTATTCACTATCTACAGACAGTCCCGTGTTTGTGCCAATCTCTGCGAATCCATAAAGCTCTGGGGGGTCAGTGTGTAGACCAGAACTAGGACCTTAGGGGCTCACCACGAACAAACGCCAGGTCCAGGAAGGTTGCAACCCCCAGTTATGGTGGAGTTAACGTCAGTTACCGTGACGAGCGCGCAGAAGAGTTCTGTGGTCGTGATGAGTCTGTTCTGGTAGGTTCTTTGAAGTTTTGGATCTTGCCGCCCTGGCAGATGCCAGGCTGTAGCAAAGCGCCTGCTCTAATGTTCCTGCTATGAGGTGCAGCTGATTTTCCGCCAACAGGAAACCCTTATTTTTTAAGTTTAGGGGGCACCAGCAATTTTACAAATGGTCAACAATCAGCCTGTTTAAAATAGCAGACATGGGTTGACATTTAGGGGGGTAAGGTAGGTTACATGGAGTTTATTAGGTAGTACTTAGTTTTTTCTTGCCCCCTTAATTCCCCTTGCAAATTCGGGGGTGTGGGGGGTTAAGGGTGTTGCTCTAGCTTTAGAACCCAGCGGCCCAGTCACAGGTCATGGGTCGCTTGACTCCTCAGCAGTAACCCTAAAAAACATCTAAAAACTAAAATACTTATGGCCTACGATGTAGTAAACACTCAATACACCCAAAAAAACAACAAAGAAAAATACATGGATAAAACATAACATATAACAAAAATAGAGCGCATGCATGCCAAATACCGAATGAATAAAGTCTCGAGGGGACTATCAACGTAAATGTCATGTGTGCATGAAAAACAAAATATCACGGGAGTCATGCCTGACTGGAACCAGTCAAGTCCCTGGAGAGTGTAAAGACCATGCACGCATGGGTCAACTCCGGCCATAACTTATCCTCTCACGGGTTCGGTCGAGCCACCACCATCCCAGAATAGCCACAAGGAAAATGGTTCCCCAAGATGACGTCCGGCTCCTTAGATAGTCCATTCATTCTAGTTTTGTGGGTATCGGAGCACAAGGGTAAGGCCACCCATGCCCATGTCCTGGGGTGATCATTATCAGCCCCTTCCCGTACTCTTAACCACATACGATGAAGTGTGTCTGTTAGACACCATCACCCCCTCTGCTCTTGAGGAGGTGCACATGATTCTCACCCCACCACGACACTACCTCGCAGCCAGGACGGTGCTTGTCTGGAGAGTGAACTCCCTACTCTCTGAAAAAGCTGCCACCGACGTCGTCACCAGCATAAATGAACAGAACTCTTCCTTGACTGCTGTCACTGTAAAGTTCATTCATATACATGACAGCCACCTCTCCACCATGAAGGTCACCTTCACATCGCTTGAGGAAGCTACCTTTGCTACTACCAACAGCTTCCACTCCTTTGGAATCGCTAGCACACCCCGAATGATCACCAAAGAACACTATTACTGGCTTCGACAATGCTACAAGTGCTATAGCTACGAGCATTTCACAAAGGACTGTACATCTCAGGACCAACGGTACAGCAAGTGCGCCGGGAACCGCCACTTCAAAAACTGCACCAACGAATATCTTCACTGCCTTCTCTGTGATGGCGAACATTCTGCCATCGCCACCGAGTCCCCCAAAGACTTGAAATAGATAAAGTCCGACGCAAGGCAGACAAACACCATTCGCCGTGCACCATCAAATGTCAACATGCAAGCTGCAACTTCCCTGAGCTTTCGGGCAGGGGCGGAGCGTCTGCACAGCCTACA
>NC_091160.1:49773019-49944479 GCF_040958095.1 Procambarus clarkii | reverse complement strand
AATTGGGGCTACTTCAGCTTTCTAATGCTGTAGCAGTGGAATCTGCAAACAATGTTGATGGTATTGTTGCTGAATTTTCTGATCGATTTAAATCCATAGGTTGTTATACTGATAGCAAAGTACATCTGCATATCAACCCAGATGTAATTCCAGTTGCCCAACCACATCGCCGACAACCATTCCATACTCGCAAGAAAGTCGATGCTGAACTGGATAGGCTGATAGAACTAGATATCATTGAACCAGTAACAGGCCCAACACCATGGGTAAGCCCAATTGTCACTCCACCAAAGCCGAAGAATCCAGATGAGATACGCATTTGTGTGGACATGCGTGTTCCCAACAAGGCAATAATGCGTGAACGCCATCCTACACCGACTGTAGATGAAATGATCTACCGCTTGAATGGTGCAACTGTATTCAGCAAGTTAGATTTAAACAAGGGCTATCATCAGCTTGAACTTTATGATGAGAGTCGCTTCATCACAACGTTTACGACACATCGAGGTCTGTATAGGTACAAGCGCCTGAGTTTTGGTATTAACAGTGCTGCCGAGGTATTCCAGCACATCATCAGCCAGGTATTGCAAGATATACCTAATGCTGACAACATGTCTGATGACATCATTGTTTATGGCCGTACCCAAGCTGAACACGACAAAGCTCTTCGTGCAACATTGCAACGCTTACGAGAAAAGAATTTGACGCTAAGCCGAGCAAAGTGTGAGTTCAATCAACATAAAATTGAATTCTTTGGACATGTACTTAGTGACAAAGGTCTGTCTCCAGATCCTAAGAAAGTTGCAGATATCAAGAATGCTGCACCTCCTTCAACGTCCACTGAAGTACATAGTTTTCTGGGAATGGCAAACAACTGTTCTCGCTTCATTCCAGATTTTGCTACCATTACGAAGCCTCTACGTGAGCTCCTGAAGAAAAACGCATCATGGTACTGGAGCGATATCGAGCAAAATGCATTTGATGCTGTGAAAGATGCACTAGTAGAGAATGCGACTGCTGCATACTTTGATCCATCAATGGACACTGAATTAACTGTGGATGCTAGTCCTGTTGGATTAGGTGCTGTTTTAGCCCAACACAAACCTGGTCAACCAGATTCCAGAGTAGTAATTGCCTACGCCAGCTGTTCTCTCACAGATGTTGAGCAACGATACAGTCAGACAGAGAAGGAAGCTCTTGCTCTTGTATGGGGCTGTGAACACTTCAATGTGTATCTGCTTGGTGCACCCTTCACCACGATAGTCACTGACCACAAACCGTTGGAGACCATCTTCAATAATCCAAAGTCCAAACCACCAGCTCGCATTGAGAGATGGGCTCTTCGTCTGCAACCATACAACTTTACGGTGAAATACAAGCCGGGTGCAGGCAATCCCGCTGATTACATCAGTCGACATCCTGCAAACAGTTTCATCCCATCACCAAGCATCAGCAAGTTGCCGAGGAATATGTACACTCTGTAACCTGTGATGCAGTCCCTAAGGCTCTTACTCTTGATGAAATCCGTACTGCAACCCTAGAGGACCCAACTCTGCAAGCAACAGTGGATGCATTGACTAAGAAAAAGTTTCCACGCATCCCACCCTCAGGAGTTTGACCAAGATGCATTCAAAGCACTTGAACGCATCCAGACAGAATTAAGTGTTACGCAACAACGCGACACTGTGCTGCGAGGTACTCGTATCGTGATTCCAGCTGTTCTCCAGCAACGTGCTCTGAAGCTTGCACATCAAGGACACCAGGTCTTGTTAGGACGAAACAGCTGCTACGAGAAAAGGTGTGGTTTCCTGGCATTGATCGTCAAGCAAAGGATATGCATGATGCCTGTGTCCCTTGCCAAGCTGCAGTGGATACTTCAAGACCAACACCTCTACAACCTTCACCACTACCTGCTGCACCATGGACGGAAGTATCGATGGACTTCTGTGGACCGCTACCAACTGGAGAGTACTTGATGGTAGTCATTGATGATCACTCACGTTATCCAGAAGTAGAAATCATCAATTCCACATCTGCAAAGGCCGTCATCCCGAAACTCGACAAGATCTTTTCAACTTTGGCATTCCCGAAATTGTCAAGACAGACAATGGACCGCCATTCAATGGACAAGACTTTGTCAACTTTGCTGAGCATATTGGATTCAAACACCGCCGTGTGATGCCACTACATCCTCAAGCAAATGGAGAAGTTGAGAGATTCATGCAACCTCTCATGAAAGCGGTACGCTGTGCTCATGCCGAAGGACGATCCTGGAAACAAGCTATGTATGCTTTTCTCAGGAACTACCGTGCAACACCGCATGGAACACTGGGCAAGTCACCTGGTGAACTTTTATTTGGACGTCCTATGAGAATCGCACTACCCGTCATGCCAGCCGAGGTAACGGATAAACGTCTCGCTCAGAAAGGATGCACTAGCCAAGGGCAAAATGAAAATTGCTCATGATCAACGTGCAAAGGAACAGTTCATAAAGGTTGGAGACACTGTTCTCGTTAAAAAGAAAAAAGAGGGAAAGTTAGATATGCCGTATGATACAAAACCATATAAAGTGATTAGTGTAAAAGGAACTATGGTAACAGCTAGTAATAGAGATCATAGTATAACACGTAATATGGCTTATTTCAAAGTGATTCCAACTAGTGTAGAAAATGATGAAGTGCAAAGTCGTGCAAAAGAAAAGAAAAAAATAGTTATAACCCGACAAACAATTCATCAAGGGATGTTATTGCATTTAAGGACTCTCGTCCTAAACGTCATGTTAAACGCCCTACACGATTTGATGATTAATTGTGTTCCTATGTAATGAAAAAGTATTTACTTATTGTGCTAAACTAAATTTAATATTGTTTGAATAATGCAGATCTCATTCAATATTTTGTAACTTTGTATTACAGTTTCTTTCATGTTTGTTTAACATTGCATATGTATTTTTAACATTGAAATCCTTTGTGGAAAAGATTAAGTTGTTTAAATTCTTTGTGTGCTTAATTAATGTTAAATGTATGCAGTATCTCTTGATATGGTAATAACTTACTTTGTGTCAATAACTTTGCTTTGTGCTACATGTCGGAAAATCCGACACCATTTAATAATCATACAGATAATAGCTGTATTACCAACAAGTTACCCATAGAAAACGTAACTTGTAGTGGAATTACCGTCTATAGAAAACGGGATATCATCACCACATACTATTATAATTCACCAGCTATTCTGCTGGGAATTGTTCTTAAATACATAAGTCTTTGGACTTTACCATCATAAAAACATCTTATATAAATTAACTTAATTATCAATATTAAAGTAGAGTAAATGGTGACCCTTCTATCACTTTCTGACATGTGGACAAAGTAGGCCAGGCGTCAGTGGGGGAGGAGGGCAGCCATTGTTGTTTATATAGAGACCAGAGGGCTCACACGGGAGCAAATTCGGCTCCTGTTAATTTTACTTGGACGTAGTGTTATGGATACCAAAGGTGTACCATCTGTCAACACGCTGTCAACAAATCAAGTTAAGTGTTCTTTCCGAAACCCATTATCTATCATTAGTGGCCATTAATGTCATTATATAGGGTGACCCGGTTAGAACGCGAAATCGCCTCATACTAAAGGTAATTAAGCCAGGTCTTCATGTTCCATGTACTGTTTCTCTGATATACTTGTCATATATAGGTATCTGGCTTCACAGCTAGCGCACTTTTGACAGGTTAAGACGAGGATGCAAGATTTGTGCACCAGTTACTGGGTGATATGGAAGCTACCTCAAAGAGGATAATTTGGTGTCTACACCCTAGTTATACCTGGTGGACTAACCTGCTGTACTATAAGATAAGGAACCTCTTCAATGTATGTAGTTACTGTAGTTTGATTGGCTGCATACATATAAATATAAACCCCCCTAATGTGTAGAGGATCGATTTGTGAGATTATGAGATTATTGCAGAAATACAGTCCACTTATCATTATACAAATTGCTATCGAAGTATATAAATTAACGTAAATATAAATTCATATAAATTAAATAAATATAAATCTCACAGGTCGGTTCCCACACTACAAGCATGGTAGACATCCTGTATTCATTCTTTTAAAGAAAAGGAGGGATGTCATGTTCACAGAAAATGGTACCATCCGTTTTCTATGTGCGGGCGGCTGGGACGCCAGAGAGAGACAGAAGGTAAACAAGAGCGTACAGGACGCCCGCCAAGCTTGGTAGCTACTAGTCATGTAATCATATTAAGTATTAAAGTCAGTAACCAAGTCATGACTTTACATCAAACCCTACAACCAAGACTTCCTCAGTAACACAAACACCACAGCAGCGTATAGTATGTTTAGAATTTGTGCGAATTCCTTGCAGTTCGTGCCTACCATCACTTCAGCCAGGCGGACGAGTTTGAAGATGGTACTATGATCGGTATTGGGGGACAACTGGGGTGGTGAAGGCTGGCTTGTTGATTGGCCAGAGAGGCTGTGGCTGTTGCGGCTGAGCCGATGATTGGTTGCGGACTGGGAGCTAAGCCCCCCCCCCCCATTGCTTGAAGGCTGTGCAGACGCTCCGCCCCTGCCCGAAAGCTCAGGGAAGTTGACAGCTTGCATGTTGACATTTGATGGTGCACGGCGAATGGTGTTTGTCTGCCTTGCGTCGGACTTTATCTGTATTTCAAGTCTTTGGGGGCACTCAGTGGCGATGGCAGTATGTTCGCCATCACAGAGAAGGCAGTGAAGATATTCGTTGGTGCAGTTTTTGAAGTGGTGGTTCCCGGCGCACTTGCTGTACCGTTGGTCCTGAGATGTACAGTCCTTTGCGAAATGCTCGTAGCTATAGCACTTGTAGCATTGTCGAATCCAGTAATAGTGTTCTTTGGTGATCATTCGGGGTGTGCTAGCGATTCCAAAGGAGTGGAAGCTGTTGGTAGTAGCAAAGGTAGCTTCCTCAAGCGATATGAAGGTGAACCTTCATGGTGGAGAGGTGGCTGTCATGTATATGAATGAACTTTACAGTGACAGCAGTCAAGGAAGAGTTCTGTTCATTTATGCTGGTGACGACGTCAGTGGCAGCTTTTTCAGAGAGTAGGGAGTTCACTCTCCAGACAAGCACCGTCCTGGCTGCGAGGTAGTGTCGTGGTGGGGTGAGAATCATGTGCGCCTCCTCAAGAGCAGAGGGGGTGATGGTGTCTAACAGACACCACTTCATCGTATGTGGTCTAAGAGTACGGGAAGGGGCTGATAATGATCACCCCAGGACATGGGCATGGGTGGCCTTACCCTTGTGCTCCGATACCCACAAAATTAGAATGAATGGACTATCTAAGGAGCCGGACGTCATCTTGGGGAACCATTTTCCTTGTGGCTATTCTGGAGATGGTGGTGGCTCGACCGAACCGTGAGAGGATAAGTTATGGCCGGAGTTGACCCATGCGTGCATGGTCTTTACACTCTCCAGGGACTTGACTGGTTCCAGTCAGGCATGACTCCCGTGATATTTTGTTTTTCATGCACACATGACATTTACGTTGATAGTCCCCTCACGAGACTTTATTCTTTCGGTATTTGGCATGCATGCGCTCTATTTTTATGTTATATGTTATGTTTTATCCATGCATTTTTCTTTGTTGTTTTTTTGGGTGTATTGAGTGTTTACTACCATCGTAGGCCATGAGTATTTTAGTTTTTAGAGGTTTTTTAGGGTTACTGCTGAGGAGTTCAAGCGACCCATGACCTGTGACTGGGCCGCTGGGTTCTAAAGCTAGAGCAACACCCTTAACCCCCCACACCCTCCGAATTTGCAAGGGGAATTAAGGGGGCAAGAAAAAACTAAGTACTACCTAATAAACTCCATGTAACCTACCTTACCCCCCCCCCCCTAAATGTCAACCCATGTCTGCTATTTTAAACAGGCTGATTGTTGACCAGTTTGTAAAATTGCTGGTGCCCCCTAAACTTCAAAAAATAAGGGTTTCCTGTTGGCGGAAAATCAGCTGCACCTCATAGCAGGAACATTAGAGCAGGCGCTTTGCTACAGCCTGGCATCTGCCAGGGCGGCAAGATCCAAAACTTCAAAGAACCTACCAGAACAGACTCATCACGACCACAGAACTCGTCTGCGCGCTTGTCATGATAACTGACGTTAACTCCACCATAACTGGGGGTTGCAACCTTCCTGGACCTGGCGTTTGTTCGTGGTGAGACCCTAAGGTCCTAGTTCTGGCCTACACACTGACCCCTCCAGAGCTTTATGGATTCGCAGAGATTGGCACAAACACGGGACTGTCTGTAGATAGTGAATTACAATGGCTCACTGTCTGCGGATGAACTACACTAGCACTACACCCATAGACACTATTGACTGCATCACTACTTTCTTCAATGACGCTGGAACACCTGCCACTAATATCAAACATGCAACAGCAACAGCAGCACATTCCTCATTGCCTCTGAAGACTACCTTTTTGCCTGTTTTAGGGAACCTGCTTTTAGTAAACTCGCCATGCTTCTCTGACTCCTGTACTCACTATTTAACAAAAACTTAAATGCTCTGTTCTTGTACGAAATGTCGACAGCTCTGTTCTTTCAGCACCTATCAATATCTGTCAGAACATTTATCACAGGAATGCCATTACTATAATGGAGATATACCCGGTGCCTAATACTAAACACCTCAAGATCCAATGTTCCTCCTCTGCAGAAGCTCAAAAACTTTTGCATCAAGGTATTAAAATTCTCAACACCAGCACCACTCCTTACTTCATTAGTCCAGTTCACTATCTTTCTTTGCTACAATGCTTCAAATGTTACAAGTACGGTCACGAAACACGCAAATGCACAAGTCCACAAATTTGCCCCAAATGCTCTACAGAAGGTCTTTTATACTCGGTGCTCTGCCCACACCCTAAAATGAACCAATTGCCATGGTGCTCATTCAGTAGTTTATAAATCTTGCCCTCTGAGAAAAACTCTACGCTCTTCGTACTAACCAACCTCGCACTCATGCGCACACATTCTTCCTTAACCTCCCAAAACCCATCCCATCACCAAACAGCATCAGCCAACTCCATGTGCTATGCTAGTGTCCTTAATGCTTCTCCTGACCAGCAACATCACCACCCTACTACTGCACAACAAATTCGGTCCTCTCCATCTCTCTTCCCTCACCCGCCACCACCTTATTCTCCTCAAACCTCTCATATGAACGAATCACTGCCTGTGTACATTCTGCTTTCCTGGATGATGGTCGAGACTGTTGACTATCTTCCTATCTTTCTCACTCACAATTTCTTCATAGTATATCTGTCCCTCCTCCTCGGCTCTTGCGCTCTGCTCCATTCTTACCTACAGCCCTCACTCGACAAAACACGAGGACTTCAACCGAGGAAAATACTATAGTTTGCCCAGAACCTCCAACCAACCCAATCCTGACACAGAAAACGGAACAATTGACCAGACTGCAGACCTTGTACTATTCCCTGTACTAGAAATTTGTCACCCACAGCGACCAGTTTTGTGATAGTTGGCAGGGCGCATTACACTAGGTCAGCCCCACTCATCCTGAACATACCCTCGAGAAGATGGAGCGCCTCTTAAGTAATTAGCATTGAAGGGTAAAGCACTTGCAAGCTCGAGCCACTGCACAAAATAAGATCGCAGGAAACTAATCAATACAGATCACAAGTCTGCCCACCGTCACTGTGACCCATCAACGGGTGGCAATGTTCATTGTTTGTGATGTGTGTATATATGTACTAGCTGTACCCGGCCACGCGTTGCTGTGGCTCAGCAACGCATGTGCGTTGCTGAGCCACAGCAACCTACCCCTATCCCTTAGTCCTCCCCACCATTCCCCCTTCCCCTGCCCCCCCCCCCCCACCAATCACATTCCCCCAATCCTATTGTCTTCCCCACTCCGTCTCCTCGTCCTCCCTACCATTTCCCCTCTTCCTCCCCACCTTCCCCGTCTCCCTCCCACTATTCTCCATTTCCCCATTCCCTCGTCCCCACCATCCCCCATGCCATCGTCCTCCGCAGCATTACCTCCCACCCGCGTCCCCTCATTTACCCAACCATCCCACATTCCCTTCCCCTCCCCACTCCCCCGTCAGATGCATTCCAAATGCTCTGATTTGATTTTCTTATCAGTAAATTGGGAACGTCAAATGATCTGAATTTCCCGTCACTGAAAAATAAGAACTTAAAAAAAAACGAAATGAAAACCAATGAAAAAATAATAAATCAACTACACACGATATGAACGGTATGGTAAACAACACAGCTCAACTCAAATGCAATGTTACAAAATAATTAAATCAAAATGAAAAATCGAAATTCATGAAAATTCAATTTGTCAATGCAATTGGAAACATTGAAATGAAATTGTAACATTTAGTATTGTGAATGTTGCTCTTACATGCAACAGATGGCGTTGTTTTTTTTTTTTTTTTAAACCGTGTTTTTACCTGTCACAGATGTGGCATCTATATAGTAGGTATATAAAAACACGCATATATTGAAATGGAACGTTGTGTGTCATGGCCGGGGAGATATAACCTCCATATACATATATTAAGGTAGTAACCTGCAGCATCACTGGAACACAGCCTGGCCACATACCACGCAAGGTTCTAGGGGAGTAAAAAGCTAGCAACAAATATTCCAGTTTACTGGCATTAAGAACCTTCCACAACATTAATACTACAACACTACTAATATAACACTAATACTATACCCAGCTTAACAACTGGGCACGATACATCACATAGGTCTGCAAACTGCATCAAACACCAGCCGACACCAAGAACTTTGCCTAGCGCAGTGGACCACTAGTGCCTGTATGCTGCTAATACCAACAAGGATGGTGGTGTGTCAACCAATAACACACGAGACAAGAGGTATTGCTCAAACAATTATGTATTTGCGATAAGACCTACTAATAATGTATCATGACACTAAATATATACCTCTTCAAATACCTGTAGAACATTCTCTAATTAGCTGACATTGTAATTACAAGGTGTGAAGGAGATGAAATTTTTTATGTAATAATCCCCGTTGAGGTCCGATACCTTTTCGCCCTTTTGTAATGCTTTTGGGGCTACCGCTCACAGGACGAGTATGAGGGTGCACAAACTAGCCGCCTCCGTTGGCAAGAATAAGAAAAATCGTCGTCTCCAATTTCTAGTAGTGGTGGTGGGTTGGTCAACATTTTTCAGGCACATTATATTTGCAGATGAGGAGTCACAATAAAGTATTACAAGTAATTAAATGTAAACTAACTGATAAGGTATTCCTTTTATGACTTCGGCATCCCCCCTCCCCCCCCCCCCCCCAAAAAAAAAAAGTCATTTGGGACCAAGTTTTGCGAAGAGTTTTGACTACCGTTTGTCAGTCAAGTTGGGAGAGTTTATGGCATAACGTTTAGTTTCAATGACGTTGATTAGTAACCAGTGTGGGACAACTTTATTGTTTTAGTCTCTTTAGTAGTTTTGACTAGTCTTCAGAGTCTAGTGTCACCATTTATTCACTGACCACAACTTAACACGAGTACCCTAAAGAGAAGCATGTTTAAGTTTTGTCACCTAATTAACGTCTACCTGCAGTAACTAGACGTTACGGCATATAAACCATTATATTAACTTGGCTGTGGACGTGAGGGGTGCCCAGGGTACCCCTCGCATCACTACCCTAGTATACTCTGGAGTAGACGGAGGGCCTCCTTGTATAATGAGCATTGCCCTGTAAAGTACAGGAGAGCCTGAAACTCTAAACCATCTATTGCCAATGCGACCCGTAGAGGGGGTGGACAATGCGATGCAAACATTTAAAAGTTAGGGCTAACCATCTTCCCCCCCCCCCCCCCGAGCTACGACACGGGTCAGAGTTAAAACCAGGAGTTGTACCTAACTTACTTTGGTCCTGCAGCCTCTCTGAAAGATAAACCAGAATTTTACACATCTTCCCGATGCACTCGAGCTATGTCAATAGGCCACTTCACCCTTCATTATGAAGGGCGAAAAGGTAGAACGGCCTATTGACATAGCACGAGTGCATGGAGGAGGAGTTTAAAACCCTGGTTTGTCTTAGAGACTACAGGATCTAAGTTAGGTACAACTTCTGGTTTCAACTCTTTCGACCATGTCGTAGCTCAGTCGATTAAGGCAGCATCTAGGATGATCTCTGAAATAGGTTCGAATCCTCGTCACGGCCCTTGTAGATTTGTTCATTTGATGTATCACGCTATTGTGATTTCTGTGTGTAATGCCTTTACCCGAGGTCAGGGATTAGCGATTGGCAACCTTTAAGATGAAGCGAGGTAATGGAAATATGCGTGTTGCTTGCAGTTGCTTGACCCAGACATGTGTTAACAGACCTGGAGTCGTACCGTAAGTGTGTATTTAGGTGGTTAAGGCCATGTTTTAACCACCTATTGTATTGTTGAAAATATTGGGATTACCACCATAAGTGCAGGGAGCATAATGGCCCTTAATGGCTGCCAGCAGCCATGCCGTTTTACACGTTAATTATAAAGCAAAATTACGTACCTGTTTGATCCAGTAAGGAAACATATCGTATGTGTTAGGATATTCAAACTTTCATCATTGTGAGGGTATTTGGCCATGTAGTCTTGATTAGAATCATGGCCAATGTTTATCATGCATATGTCACATGAATAGTTGCACCAGGCCTACCACTTATGTAAAAGTGTTCTATGTTTAATTGTAGCAGCTAGAAGTACGGATTCCTTTGTTTAAATATTGTTCAACTAATTACCAGCTTGGATCTGCTTAACAGTTCTAAACTAATGAGAAATTTGGAATTAGTCTAGTAGATAATTAAAGTAGGTAAATAGGCGTCCGAACGCAGTGATGTCAAACACTACGCCTGCCGGAAATGTAAAGAGAGCACGCCTGGCTATCCTTGTTTGTTACTGGTCCAAGGCAGTGCGGATGGGTCTGATCTTAAGGTATCCAATTGGCTTCCTAGGTTAAGTTGTATTAATGTGTTTAAGTAAGATGCAAGTTCATCCAATGTATTATTTATTAGTGATAGTGAATAGCCTTTAATTTATAGTTTCCCCAGTTGAGTGGGAACATTTAGTATTTTATTTCATAGATAATTATTTGACCATGTGTATCCTGAGCATGGCACGTGTTGTACTGTGTTTTTACACCGTTTTGTACATACTATGTTTTGTTTAGTGTTTTTAATATATTTTAAGTACGCAAGGATCTGCGAATATACTGGCGAAAATGTGTTAGCGTTTCACTGGACCTCCCGTTTTCTGTGCCAAAGTATAGAGCTGGGAGAAATTCAGTGGTGACTAAACTGTTTCCCATGCCTTAATTCTAGATATCCCTAACGGCCATCACACTGACATTTGTCAGGAAGGGGAGAATATCGCGCTATTGTGAGCAGAGGACCTGAAAAACCTTATGAAATACAACCCCCCCCCCCCTCGCGAAGAGCACCACTATCTTAATTTCTCACGTCAGTTCATCGCTGTAAACTTTTTACCAGCAGGATCAGCCAGTGGATTGCTGACGGAAAGGAAAAGATCATTTACATTATCCCTTAAATTGCGGATCGCATCATATGGCGCTTTGACTGACTTGCAGTAAATTGCGCATCACATTATATGATGCTTTGGAGTACTACGCAAGATTTATCCGGCCCGTGGATACACAGGGTTCACCACACCATCGAGTTGCTCCTGAGCTACCGTGCAGTGAGGACGTGTCGCCTGCTCACTCCGGTAGTTTGAGTCGGTTCTCACTACGTGAAGAGAGTCATGGGGAAGGCTAAGAGCAAGAGGAAATGGAAGCAGCTTTCGGACGAGGAGGGACGGTGGACCGATGTGCAGCAGGCACCGAAGAAACTGCTATCGAGGCTTTACCACTTGCTTCTACCAGCAAGTCAGCGGACGTAATGGACCTAGAGAGGACAGCGTCAGTCACACACCAGCCAGTGTCAGTCAATGCTTCTCTGTCCACAACACAGCCACAGGACAGCAGTATGAGACAGGGGAGGACACCACCAGTCTCACACCAGACATCGCCAGCCTCTGCACATCTTCCAAAATTCAACATCATGCAGACGGACCACTTTCCTACAGCATATGGAGTAGTAACGGCAATGGAAAAAGAACCAGAGCTCAAACTTTCCATTACAGTCAACCTGAAGGGAGAAATAATAATGACACCACAAGACCAACAGACTGCACATTACTTAGAGAAGTTAAGAGTCCTGCAAGGGAAACCTGTATGCTTGGTAAAG
Source organism: Procambarus clarkii (assembly GCF_040958095.1). Lineage (NCBI taxonomy): Eukaryota > Metazoa > Arthropoda > Malacostraca > Decapoda > Cambaridae > Procambarus > Procambarus clarkii. The sequence goes on along the minus strand of NC_091160.1, from coordinate 49,932,192 downwards.
CTGGACCCTTCAGAAAGACGCACACGAGTCGTGCTTTTGGGATACCCAATCGACTTTCCCCTGGATCCAGTACTAGAACACAAGCAAATCCTGAATGCGGAACGTTGCCGCACAAAAGTAGACAAGGCAGCGACGCGTCAGGTTCTGGTGACCGTCATGGGACATGTGCCAGAAACAGTCTTGGAAATTGGGGAACATACCGACAGAGGCCATACGTCCCGGAACCCCTACGCTGCTTCAGGTGTCAGAAATACGGCCACCATCAGTCACGCTGCACAAGACAGGAGAGATGCGGAGTGTGCAGCCTGAGACATCCAACCAAAGACTGTATTGCCAAGCACAAGGCAAACCAGACCACAACAGCCAAATGTCCAAATTGTGGAGGCAAACATCATGCCTGGAGCACAACCTGCTCTGCACGGAAAAAAAAGGTGCAGTCAGCTCAGGCCAGGATCAACACACTGATCAGCAATACGTACACCAACACCAACGTCTGGAACACTCATGCACAGCCACAACAGCCACCCACTCTCAGAGCAAAATTTCCCGAATCTGTTAATTCCGAATCAGACATTACACGAAAGTGTTGCAGAAGTACAGCAAATGCAAAAGAGCAGAAAACACTTACTTTCGGAATCAACACACCAGCTATACAGTTTTACCGAGGTCCAGCTGAAAACCATCGTGAAGATCATGGCAGAGACCATTATCAGTTGCCTACAGATGACGCAGAACGCCTCACAGCAACAGACTCAAGACATCACTTTTGTGATAATGGACAAGATCATGCAGCAGACCACAGTTACACGAGAAATAGACAGTCTCCGACAGGATGGAGCACAGGAGGACAAACAACGCAACATGGACATACTGACTACCAACAACAGTCGGCTAGTCAAGACACCGGAACATCAACATTCCCAAACGCAACTGCAATAAGCAGTGACCACCCACGATCAACAGAATCTTCCAAAACAGGAGACAGACAACAACAGCCAATGCAGTCTGATATGCAGCAACGCCAACAAAGACGTATTGAACAGCAGAGATGCACAGGTTCCACCAACACAAGAAACGGCCGCGAGCAATCAATGCAGTCCGACCTGCAGCACTTCCAACAACATAGCGATGGACCACAGTTATGCACAGATTCCAACAACGTCGGGGATGACCACGAACTATCAATGCAGTCCGATTTGCAGCGATACGACTTGCGAGGCGGAGAATATAGAGGTCGATTCCGAGGAGGAGTTCTAGTAGAACAAGCAACACCAACCGAACCCGTCGTCTGGCCATTACGAATTCTGCAGTGGAACATACAAGGTCTTGGAAATAAAAAAACACACTTCAGGAGGCTGCAATCAGCGCGATAGCAGATATAATCGTTTTGGAAGAAACTCTTTTCCCAGCCACGAAATCCTTCAGATTAGCTGGATATCAGCACTATGTTCTACCGTATGAGCAGGGGAGACAAAGAGGATTAATGACCCTAGTCAGAAACACCATACCCAGCAAGAAAATAGACTCGGTTTCATGTGGGGATGGAGTAGAGGTATTAGCAGTTACAGTGAATATGGCTAATTTTGAGCTCCTCATATACAACGTCTACAAGCCCCCTAGACGTAAACTAGAAGCAGAGGCAGTGCTTGCCTTGGCCACGCAGGAAAATTTAATTCTTGCTGGAGATTTTAATGCTCATCATCCAGAGTTAGGTGCAACTGGGCCAGCCAATGCAGATGGGCGCCATTTAGCTGCAGCTCTGCGAGAAGTACCTGAAATTTCACTTCTCAACACTGGGTAACCCACTCACATTCTAGGAGGTTCCCTTGATCTTACATTCATCTCAACAGCACTCCAGCAACAGGCGAAGTGGGAAGTAGACCCGGTGATCACCAGTGACCACTATGCTACTGTCACGACACTAAACCTGGCACGACCTCCTACACCATCTGCGCAGCCTCTGTGGAATTTAGGAAAGGCCAATTGGAATGTATACCAAGAAGAACTTGAAAAATGGTATGCAACGTACACGCCACCTGAGGATTTGAACATACACGAGACCGATCTGCAGGAAGCCGTTGCAGCTGCTGCAAACAAAGCTATTCCAATCATTATCACAGGTAACACAAAACGAAGGAACTATTGGTTCTATAGTAATGAAGTTAAAGAACAGAACCACAGAGTCAACATCTTCAGAAAACATGTAAAGAGAAACCCCACACCAGAAGGAAGAACTCTGCTACGAGCGGTGATATCTGAAGCAAGACGAGTTTCTAGAGAAGTAAAGGAGGCAAGATGGTTTGAGTGGTGTCAAACTCTAAATGAACATAGTCTTGGCAAGATATGGGGTCAGATTAAAACTATCAGGTCGACCAGCCCGGCCACAGGCATGTATTCAACCATTGCAGGAGGCTGAGAGACTTGCTCTCCAATTTGCAGAAAGAACAGCTTCATATCAGCTTCCTGCAATGGTCCGAAGGCCGCAAGAACAATTAAAACGAGAGAGGATGACAGTCATTCATGAGACCATAGCTATAAATGACGAATGTGACTCCCTTCACCGAGCAGGAACTAAGCAGAGCCAAAAAAGGTGTAAGGACACTGCACCAGGTGCTGATAACATTACATACTCAATGATCGCACATGCAGGTCCTGCTGGAGAACGAGGAATATTGGACGTCATCAATGCATCTTGGCAGCAAGGCAAACTACCAACCTCTTGGAAGAAAGACATCATACCGATTCCTAAGCCGAAAGAACCTGGCAATTACAGACCCATTTCATTAACATCATGCATGAGTAAAACTGCAGAACGGATGGTCTTAAATAGGCTACTGTGGAAGACTGGAGACCTTCATAAACACATATTTGGCTTCACTAGAGGAGTAGGTACTGCAAACTGCATAGCAACATTACTAGGAACAGTTAACTCGGGTCCAGCTATAGTGGTTTTCCTTGATCTAGAAAAAGCGTTTGAACTTGCAAGCCCGCAAGCAATACTACACACCTTAGTTAAAAAAAGGTGTGAAGGGGAAAATGCTAGCATGGATTCAAGATTACCCAAGTCACAGGTATGCCAGAGTAAAGTTGCAAGGACAAGTGTCGGACTACCACTTGCACGATAATGGGACTCCACAAGGAGTCCTCAGTCCTAGTCTTTTTAACATCCTTATGGAAAACCTTGTTACCATGACCTTTACTGAAGGGGTTAAATTGCTAAGCTATTCTGATATAGCATTAGTCATTATGGGTCCTTCACTTCTAAATAAAGCTCAAGGTGCTTTAGATAAAGTGACATCTGAATGCAGTGTTTTAGGGCTAAAAATATCTGCACAGAAGTCTAAGGCAATGAGACTAGGTGGCAACACTCCAGACAGGCACCTACGCATTCAAGACATTAACCTTCAGTGGGTTACACAATATCGATATCTCCGAGTGTGGATTGATTTTAAAATGACATTCAATAAGCAAATTCAATATCTAAAGGAGAAAGCAAAGTCACGAATAAATATAATGAGAGCAATCACAGGGCCCCGTCTAGGAGCGGGACACACTGTTGAGAATGTTTTACATACACGCCGTTCGTTCCCTGGTTGATTCTGCAGCGCCTGCCTTACTCACTCTTTCTCCTGGTCAGTGGGCACACGTTGAGGTTCTTCAAAATGATGCATTGCGAATCATAACAGGAGCTCCCAGATGGACTAAAATACTTGAACCTAAGACTAGAAACAAAGCTAACGTCGATTGAAATAAGGGTAAAGGGGATTGCTGCGTGCATGCTGAGCAAGATATTGACTAGACCTAGAATCAGTTCACTTAAAGATATAATCACTGGAGCACTAACTCTGGACAGAGAGCCTCCAATGGCAACAGGTGGACCCATTGTGCGATAAACACCATCAATACGTTCGATATGGCAAACACAGTCACTGAGAGGGGTGTCGACGACATACATGCAGACTTTGTAATACAAGCCCCTTGGGAATCTCTGCCAGCAGACTAAGATTATGGCTCTTGAAGGAAAGAAGAACCAGACATCCTCATCTGCTACGTAACATTGCACAGATGCATATAGAAGCAAACATGGCATCCGACAGCTTCACTTACTTCACGGATGGGTCAGTAGACCAGCAGGGACAAGAAACCGGAGCTGCAGTTAAAGCAGGAAACTCTGTATATAGTTGGAGGCTCTCAAATGGGTGTTCGACTTTACAAACAGAGATGCTAGCCATTCAAAAGGCTTTGGAACATGCTCTTGCTGAACACCGACAACATGTTATCATCCATACAGATTCGAGAACCGCCATTGAAACCTTGCAACAAGAACACACATGTGATAACATCCATCTGATAAATGTCTTATCATTCATGCACACACTCAAGGCCGACGGGTACTTATCAACTGGGTGCCAAGTCATGTGGGACTAATAGGAAATGACATTGCAGACGAAGCTGCAAAACTTGCTACCAAGAGGGGAAATGTAGACATTTACATACCACAGAGTCTATCCCAGATGAAGAATGTAATTCGAAACAGAGCAATGCGAATGATGTACAGTGACCACACCACAGCAGTTGCAACATCAGGATCTGCGGGTTGGTACAAGAATTCAACTAACTACGAACCACTTAGTTTGATGAAAGGGGGCAGTAGAACAACAGAAGTGCACTTACATCGCATCAGGCTTGGATACCCATGTGCATGGGAAATAGGCTTACAGGTTCCGGAAGATGAGAGGAAATGTCAACACTGTGGCCCGACAGACCACTGGAACATTAACTAACACAGTGCACAGTTACAAACCCGTTAAGATTTCAACTTAGATTCAACAGAGCAGAGGAAGTTGTTAAACACATATGGCAAAATCTTACTGAAGCGACCATACGAGTCATAAATACTCATTCTCCGCCCAAGTAAAACGGAAACAAGCATCACTTAGTGGGCCAGCCAGAGGCTTAGGGCCCGCGCAGGATTATCCCTGCTAAAAAAAAAAAAAATAAAACCACACCATCAGGGCTCGTGTAAACGGACGCCATTTTTTTTAAATCGTGGGCCCGATTCTTGGGTGTTGGGGGCCTCAGTAATGAGTGAGCTACCATGCCAGACACACGCAACATGAGCTTACAGCACTGCTGTTCAGCTTGTGACCACAGCATCGCTTAAAAAATGTCATAATATACTTGTTCATGCTATTATGTAGTAATGATATTATTACAGAAGACACCCGACTGATAAAACTGACCAGGGTTCTGATAACAGCAGGATTGTGGTGATATTTAGCGCTGTGCTTCATGGAGGGAGGAGTAATGCTGTGGGAGGGAGGGGTGCTGGTATTGTCTTCAGACTGTGTGTGGCCACCTTTTATGGACTGCACTCACCATACCAGCTGAGTGTTTTGCTATGGTGAACACAAATGTAGATACTTATATACAACGTGTGTATACAGGGTATAAACAGCAATAGAAGAAGGTTGGGAGCCGCCATTTTGGTGAGGGAGGTGGCGTCGTTTGCACGACTTTTGTTTACTGGTGACCACTATGGTCTTTGGCACCATACCAGTTTACTTGTACAAGTATGGTGAATAAAGCAGGTAGATAGTTATATATAATTTGTGTATATAGCGTAACACCACAAACAGTATTGTTGGAGAAATATTAGTGCGTCTGGCCTTGAGGGCGGCCGCCACCACCTGACTGTGTGAGTAGCTACGTCTTTGTGCCTTTACTCACCATACAAGCTTAGAAGTACAGTTATGGTGAACAAAGCAAATACTTGTATATAACATCTGTATATGAAAACAAAAACAGTATGGTGGGAGGAGAATGGTGGCAAGTCAGGCGAAGTGAGGGGAGGGGAGTGAGTTGGGAGTGGCAGCCAGTGGCAGGCTGCCACTGGCTGCCATTGCCACTGCTACTCAGCATACCAACTTAGTGGTTCGTTATGGTGAACACAAATGTAAATACTTATATATAGCGTCTGTATTTAGTGAATAAAAGCAAACAGTATTGTGGGAGGAGAATGTGGGCGAGTAAGGTGTTGAGGGAGTGAGGGCTGGCTTGTGTGTGGCGGTCACTCCTCGTTACTTTTTGACTCGTAATAGCAACTTAGTGGTTCGTTATGGTGAACAAAACATGCAGATACTTATATATAACCTGTGTATATAGTATAATACCCGACAAAGTATTTGTTCACTGATGAACATAATGGAATCAACAAAATGCACACCATATTTTTGAGTACAGCGATGATTCACTCATTATATTATATAAATGTATCACACTACACACTATTATATAAATGTATCACACTACACACTATTGAATAATATTACAGCAAAAAAAAAAAAACTACGAAAAATCAGAGACATTGAAATATTTAGGTAATTATCTCTGTGGCAACTCCGGCCCGACAGCTGGCGAGCAACAAACCGTCTGGGACGCACGCCGAGTCAGCGCCTGATTCTTGCCAGACTTCCCCGCCTTATAGCTGGCAATATATGCCACTTACGATTTATTTTTTATTAATTTTCCCATGATCAGTGAACACAAATTAACAGGTTAGGAAGAATTTTTTTATTTTTTTTTGTATGCGCCTGTGGGTGTCAAATGGTATATAGCCATGCACCATTTAAGGGTTATGGAGGAAGAAAACCAGAACCTAAGTGTACTGAACCTTGTGTTCTGCAGCACCGGTAATGCAACAATGGAGATAACTATCACCTTAGTTTTGGCCACCCTGCAGGTGGCCACACAAGGTTCTTACTGCTTCGGCATCAAGATACCACCCCACCAAGTGAAAATGGAACTACATCACGAGCTCCAACAGTGCTTCAACTGCTATGAGCTCTCCAGCCCCACCAAGTGTCGGCACCCCATCCAGAAGTGTATCTTCTTGAGGTTATCTTGAGATGATTTCGGGGCTTTAGTGTCCCCGCGGCCCGGTCCTTGACCAGGCCTCCACCCCTAGGAAGCAGCCCGTGACAGCTGACTAACACCCAGGTACCTATTTTACTGCTAGGTAACAGGGGCATAGGGTGAAAGAAACTGCCCATTGTTTCTCGCCGGCGCCTGGGAACGAACCCAGGACCACAGGATCACAAGTCCAGCGTGCTGTCCGCTCGGCTCCCTTCCCTACCTTACCAGTGTAGACTCTGCACCCTGGACCATCCTTAATCCATCTAATTCAACAAACCTTCGATGCCTATTTTGCAATGTCGATCACCCGGCAATTTCCTACCAATGCTCCAGTAGACGAAAAAATCAAGGCCCAGGTCGTAGCCAAGAGAGCCAACCCTCTTAACTCCGCCACTAGAGCCCCCGGTGCACTACCAGCACCTCAGCTCCCACCACTACCAGAAGACTTTAATACTATCAAAAAGTAGCAACTCCCGCCTTCACAATGGGGCCCCAGCCTTCATAATGGGGACCAAAGACCACACCAGCACTCAAGAAGGAGCTTATTACATCATACGTTAATGTTTCAAGTGCTACAATTTCGAACACGACACCAAGAACTGTCCACAGTGGCAAAGTGCAGCATTGGCACTCAGAACTATTTTAAATTATGTTTGTCGCTAACTAAAAGGGGCCTCAACTGTTGGGAAGCACATGCCGCTGTCTCTATGGAGTGCTCCACAACACAGGCAGAAATTAAGAAATCGGCAACCGCCACACCATCCACCAATCAGTCTGAGCTTCAATATCCAGGCATCGACATCCTCTGTGCTACCAAACTCCTCTGTTATACAGACGTCCACACCAGGCCAATTCCCCCCTCCCACTGGGGGACCCAGCACACACACACACACACACACACAAGCAGGAGAGGAACTTTGCACCTAGCACTGCCGGGTGGGTAAACATTGAGCAGCAACGAGAGCGCTTCCCTCCTGATCGCTAACGTGGTGCCTGCAAAACGTCATGCTGTTCAGGGTTAAGGTAAAGTTCCGAGGAACTGACACCAGATACAAGGCAGATCATGGCCCCTACTGACGTCTACCTCAGGGGTAGCACCTGTCGACGTCGCTATGGAGGAAACAAGATACTGTTCAGCAGTGCAGTAGCACTCGAGGCTCTGTTCACCACGGCAACGCTCACGGCTCTAGAGGCAAGAGTAACTATGACTTTGTGGTGTCCTCAATCTGAGCAATCTGAATGAAAGCGACATTGAGAGTGCATAGTGCACAACTTGCACGCAGCAGTTGTGTAAAGTCCTCAACACCTCCATGTGGTACTCCTGGTTCTGCAGACGTTGAGGCCTCCCCCTATACTGCAGCCCTAGGCAACAGTAAGGGGAGATGCTTCCTTCTACTGGGTCTTTAAAGGAGCCCGTCCTCGGGTGGAAAGGGGCTGTGACTATCCTTGTCTGGAACCCGCAGGTGCGGGACCGGGTCGCCCACCTCCCGAGGGTCGTGTGGCCCAGGCTCCGCTTCAGGAGGCTGGGGTCGTTCATGCCCTTGATGGGGTAGTTCTTCTCCGGCTTGACCACGGCGGTCTCCGGGGTTGGAGGTCCCTGTGCCCTTCTTCACCACCTTCGAGGTCAACCCCGGAACTCACAGTTTTTGCGACGGCGCTGGAACCAATCGTATTGGCGTATGGCTTTCCATTGGAGACTTTCAGCGCCGTGGAAAGGGGGCCCTGCTGCCTGGGTAACAGCTTCTCCCCCGAATCAACCTAACCTGGCTTTGCGCCCTGGTGAGGCCACTCCAGACCGACAACCAGAATGCAACTCCATAGTCTCCCGAGTCTGATGGATGCCTACTAGGACAACCTTCAGTTGACCCGCAGTAAGGGCCTGGCTGTTGTGGACAGTGCTGGAAGGGCGTTCCCGAAGGTCGTCAGACCCTGTCACGGGTTTTCTGCCTTGGCATCTCTCAACTTTGAAATAGCCATTGTGGTGACCCATGTCGGCACGATGGCTGCCCATCCTGACGATCCGGCTCCTAATAACCCATCGCCAACGTGCCCGAGATGGTTCAGAATGTTCCGAGACTACAAGGGAAGACGCATTCGTGAACGCTTGGCCCATCCGGCTGAATTCCATTGTGAAGCTGAGGAGGCCGGTTTAACAGCAGGCAGGCCGAAGGCAAGATGGTCCGAGGAGAAGAGACGTCTCCTGGCGCGAGAAGGAGGAGGTTGTCTGACACCCAATGTCGACGGAAAGAGCATAAATCAACGCCTTCATCATAGCTTTCCTGCCCGAACTCTGGAGGCTAATAAGAACCTTAGGCATAGGGATGACTACAAACAGTTCCTGATGGAATACACTAGGCTGCAAAGGGATCAGGCTGTGGAGTAGTCCTCCTCATCGGAATCGTCCAGTGAGGAGGAAACTGCCTAGCCCATCAAGGAGTAGTAGGGGGGGGGGGAGTGGTGACAGGTCTTTGGTGGTGGGTGGCTTTGGAGCCACAGAACCCTCCACCCACCTCACCCGGGCAGAACCCGGAGGATGCCTGGAGGACCACTATTGTGGAATTCTAGGCATCGTTGGATCCCGGACAGCGGGTGGGTGGAGGAACTCCTCGATGAAGCAATCTCCAACTTGTTTGGAGGTAACAGCCAAAATGTGATAAGGATCCTCGAGAAGTCACCTCGAGTCACGCGCTCAAGGTGACTTCTGCCACAAGATCCGGTGATCACATATCACGGAATGCTCCCGGTCGTAGACAAGAGACCTCCAGGGATCAGCCGTAGCAACCGAGCCCCGGCTCAGACTGGCCGAAAGAGCGCAGGGCACGGTTTAATCTGTGCCAAAGCTTATGTCATAAGAACAGATCTTTGGCAGCGGCGCATGTCCTCTCTGGAGACTGGAGGGTTACACCCTCTGAGGTGGAGTCTGATCGCTTCAGTTCTGGGGAAACCTTATTTCCAGGCCCTCGCCGCCGGACAACCGGCCTATTGAGCACGGCTCTGGTCCTGCCATTCAGCAATTGTAAAACCCATATCACGTATAGAGGTCCAGAGTGCTCTACGGACAAGCAAGGTCTCTCCACCCGATCCTGACGGGATAACTACGCGTCTCCTTAGGTCCATACCACTCAGGGTGCTCACTAAAATGTTCAATCCGTGGCTAGCTAGCTGCTCCCTGCCACATCCTTTCCGTGTGTGTAAAACTGTGCCGATACCCTAGATTCCTAGGCCAGAAACCCCCTCACACTATGGCCCCATTACCATGTCTTCGATAGTGCGGTTGTTCCACAAGATCTTGAACAGCCAAGTTTCTCAAGCTATCAGGATCGAAGGGAGGCAGAATGCATTCATCCCTGTGGATGGATGTGCTGAAAACCTGGCGATCCTAGACGCTCTTCTGGCTGAGGCCCGCGCGCTGAAACATATGGCGCACCTTGCGTTCATTGACATGGAGAAGGCATTTGATAGTGTATCCCATGCGGCCATAGATCGTGCCATGGAGCGCAAGGAAGTCCCTAAGCCCTTAGGGATTATATTATGTCGGGCTATGATGGCACCTCGACTGTCATAACCAGCCAGAAGGAGAAATCGAGGGTAATCCCTGTGACTAGGGAAGTTAAACAGGGAGATACCCTGTCCCCATTTCTTTTCAATTTGGCGATTGATGAGGCAATCACCAATGCAATGAAACTGGGGCTGGAGATCCGTCTGGGGGTGGAAAAAGGTGTCAGTACTAGCGTTTGCCAACTATTTGGTCATGGCAGCGGAGACGCCGGCCAGCCTTCAGGCTGATAGATATTATAAGTGACACCTTGAGTGGCACTGGCCTGAGGGTCAACGCCGGAAAGTGCCGATCACCGAGCCTGCAGCTCAGGTAAGCGCAAGAAGTGGTATCTCACTTCGCAAACGAGATTCCACGTCGGGGCGCAGCTATGGACTCTATTGGCATCACTGACGAGTAAAAGTACCTGGGTATTCTCGTTGGTGCCGGTGGCAGGGGGCCTCTCCTATGGCTATGTTTGAGGAGGGGATTGTTATCACATGGGCCCCCTTCAAACCCCAGCAGAGGTTATACGTGCTGAAGCATCACTTTATTCCCAAAATGAATCTCCGTCTGATTCTGGGTGCGGTGTTTAAGACACAGCTAGCGAGTATCGATCGGAGGATGAGGCAGGCTATTCGTAGCTGGCTCCATCTACCGCACGACACCCCGAATGCACAGGGTGTCTACATGCACGTTCTTCTATACAGACTGGAAGGACGGTGGTCTTGGGATGCCCGAATTTGTCTCATCAATCCGGCTACACAAGAACAAGCGCTTCGGCAGTCTGTTGAGTCGGCTGACCCAACGGTCCGGGCAGCAGCCCTTCTACCGGCTATTCAGGATAAGATGCATAGGTGGATCGGCCCGGCCTTGATTGGGGGGAGAGCCGGTAACCAACAGAGCCGAGTGCTCTCTGACATGGTGGGAGCGGCTTTACCGCACGGCCGATGACGCTGGATTGAGGTCCTCGTGCTAAGTTTACTCGTGCCTGGGATGGATCTCGTCTGGCACCCGCCTCTTGAGCGGTGGCGAGTTCGCTCATGCTGTCCAAGTGAGAGCTAACGCTTTGGCCACGCCGTCCAGGGCCGCTAGTGGTCACCCAGGTGCCAGTGGCATTTGTGACATGCAGGAAACCTGTTACCCTTGGGCACATCTCACAAGCATGCCCGAAGACACACAGAGCACGGGTGGTACGTCATGACGATATCATCCGCTTTGTAGCTGGTCGATTGAGACAGCGAGGGTATGAGGTGGTGAGGGAGGTGCAGATACCCGATGGTGGGACCTTCTGCAAGCTGGACATCATTGCTTGCAAAAAGCAGCGAGGCTGTAATTTTAGACACCCAGGTCTCTGCTGACGGCTTTCCACTCTCCCTGCCACACCAGAGCAAGTGTGACCGGTATGGCACCCCCGAGATCCTTCACTGGGTTAGGGATTGCACCGGTGCCAGTGCAGTTTCTGCTTCTTCAATCACTGAATTGGAGAGGTAGGTTCTGCAGTGAGTGCCCGTGTTCTTAAGAGGTTGGGCTTGAACGAGGATTTGGAGATCTGCTCCGTCAAAGCCCTAACCTGGACGTACTCTATCGTATGTGGTCCAAGAGCACAGGAAGGGGTTGACGATCACCCCCTGGACATGGGCATGGGTGATCTTACCCTTGTGCCACGGATATTCAGAAGCGAATAGGGTGAGAGGACTCCAGCTAGGGTACCGGACGTCATCTTGGGGTACCACTTCCCCAGTGGCTGATTTTGGAGATGGCGGGTGGCTTGACCGAGCCCGTGAGAGGATAAGTTACGGCTGGAAGGACACATGCGTGCCTGTTCCTTGCCTCTCCGGAGACTTGATCCGGTCAAGCTAGGCATGTCTTCCGTGATTTATATTTTTCCATGCACTCATGACATTGAATAACGTCTCCAACAGAAGAAGATCACCTTTATTCTGTTTAGTTGCATGCCTCTTTGTTTTGAGTTATATTTTAATGTATATTTTGTTATATCTCCATGAATCTTTTTCTTTTTGTTTTGGTACATCGTAGGCCACAAGCAACAATTTTAGTTTGTTTTAGAAGTAATATGTTTTTTAGGGTTACTGCTGCGGGGCCTATGCGGCCCATGCCTTGTGGCTGGGTCGCTGGGCTCCAAAGCTAGATCAACACCCTTTCCCTCCCCCCCCCCCGCCCCGATGTGGCAAGGGGAGCAAATGGGACATTAAAGTTACGAGGAACTAACACCAGATACACCAAGGCAGGGATCATGGCCCTACTGCCGTCGTCCTCAAGGGTAGCACCCATCAACGTCGCTATGGAGGAAACGGGACCCCAGATACTGTTCAGCAGTGCAGTAGCACTAGGCTCTGTTCACCACGGCAACGCTCACGGCTCTAGAGGCAAAGGGCTTAACACTCCTACCTGCCCATCAATTCCAAGCAGTGAGGACAATCTTCGTTCACACAGTGAGCGATATCATTGCAGAACCACCCATTATCGAGATTGTAAAGAGCATCAACGCTCTGAATCTATCTCTCAGCCATCTCGGCCCACCTCGTCCAGCAGAGCGAGAACGGGAAGCCCACCCTCACGACCCCAGCAGAGGCTACTCTCGCAGCCGACAACGGCCCCAGATGCTTTAGTGTGACCTGCACACCCCACCAGATCGCTAGGCAGCGTTATTTCTGGCTGCGCCCGTGTTAGGTATTATCAGTACGCTCACTACTCCCAGAAGTGCCCCAACCCGCTGCAGAAATGCAGCATCTGTGCAGGCAACCACCAATACAGGACCTGCAACGCCACTACTCTACGTTGTGTACTCTGCAACGGTGATCACACGGCCGTCTCTCACGACTGCCCCCACCAGGAAAGCCGAAATCACTAAGATGGTTGACGCCAGACAAGGAAACATTCATCACACAGTACTTTGCTTTAGGAGGTCAGACCCCACCCTGATGCGGTACACTATACCGGTAAAAGACGAGAGACCTCTTAGGGGAAGTGCAACCCTCTAGATCAGGCTCTTGCACCCAGCACTGCCAGGTGCGTAAACATTGAGCGGCAACGACAAGAGCCACCATGATCTACCGAATCAAGGTACGATTTAAAGGTGACCGGACCCGTACTCGTTAAGAAATCTGATTTCATCAGAACAATCAACGTTGCACCACTGGACGTCGTCGTTGATGGACTCCCTGAACTGCTGTTCAGCAGTGCCGAGGCCGTACAACGTCTATTTGACCCCATCAACCTTACTGCTCTCGAGGCGGCGCACATGTTCCTCACCCCACCACGACACTACCTCGCAGCCAGGACGGTTTTTGTAAGGAGAGCGAGCTCCCTCATTTCCTAAAAAGCTGCCATCGACGTCGCCATAAGTATAACCGAAGATAACCCTTCCTTGAATTCTGTCACTGTAAAATTCACCCCTGTGCAGGACAGCACCTCTCCACCATGCAGGTCACCTTCACCTCGCCTGAGGAAGCTACCTCTGCTTCCACCAACGACTTCCTGTGCTTCGGCCTCGTTTGCACACCGACAAATAATCAAAGAACATTACTACCAGCTACGACAATGCTTTAAGTGCTATAGGGTTGAGCACTTTACGAAACACTGTCAATCTCAGGACCAACGGTGCAGCAAGTGCGCCGGGAATCACCACTTCAAACGATGCACCAACGACTTCCTCCAATGCCTTCTCAGCCAAGGTCACCATACTGCCGTCTCTACCGAGTGTCCTCGAAGACGAAGAAATACAGAAGATGACCGACGCCAGGCAAGCCAACGCCACCCGACGAGGACCATCAGCATTCAACGTGCAAGCCGCCAACTTTCCTCCGCTTCTGGGTGGGGGGCGGAGCTTCTGCTCAGACTGCATCCCATTGGGGCCCTGCCTCTCAGTCAGCCAATCATCGACGCAGCTGCGACAGCCACACACTCACTGGTCATTCAACAAGCCAGCCTTCACCACACCAGATGCTGCTCCCCAACAGGAATCACAGTGCCATAATGGGCCTCATCCCCACTGCTGAAAGGATTGCAGGCATAAACACCAAGGAATGTGTACGAATTCTAAACTTGTACGCTGACAATGGTCTACCAACATTTACTGTTCCTGAAGAACTCTTCACATCTACAGCCTCAGCCAACACCAGCGCTACGACTTCAGCAACAAATACTGCTTGTGCCCCTGACATCTCTCCAACTTCATTGGCAGACATCCTGTCTGCTGACACCCACCCTCTGCAACCTGATACAGATACTGCAATATCTTTGCACACTGCTACTCCCGACTAACCATCTACTATTCCAGCTGTACCCGAGACTACACCAGCTGTACCTGAGATTACACCAGCTTCACAGGAACCTACACCTGCTGCTTCTCCAGAACTCCACCTGTCGCCTGATGAAGACTGTCGACTGCCTCCGTCGATGTTATAGGACCTTCACCAGACCCAGTCCCGTATCCTGAGCAACGTATTTCTCCAGCAGTAAATGCATTACTACTACAACTTGACACCATAACAGTCGGATCTCCCAAATTCAGATGGCTCTCCAGCCATATGTATAACGAAGTTACAAGAACACAGGCAGAGTAATCCAGAAAGTTGGAAGTTTAGTCTTGATAACGAAGTAATCTATGAGGATTGCGATGACTACATTGGCACCCGAACTCTTCCCTGATGACTACGCTGAGTACAAGAAACATCAAATGACTACACAAAGCATGGAAAAATAGTGAAGAAAGACATTGAAGTAAGAAGAAGAAGAAGCAAAATGACAGAAGAAAGAAGACACCACCTAAGACAGATCGTCTCTACCATGAATGAAGCAGCACTGCCACTTCCGCCTTCCAGACCCGTCTCCCAGCCTAGCCAAAAGTTGGGTTGTTTGCAGCATCAACATATTGACACGCAGCTGGGTCAAGCCCTGGCACTCTCCAACTTCAGCGTTTCCTCTCACCGACTTCTCTTCAGCTGTCCCCACTTCAAGGCACGCCCTACGGGCATCATCTGTATTTTTCGGATTCGGATTCGGATCCAGCACACAGGGAAACACATTCCTCTCTTGGCATCGGTAGCAGCAGCACGTCCGCTCACAGCGAGATCTAGGCGGTACTCTGAGCGCCCCCGCTCCTGCAACTACCTGCCCCTGCATTTGCAGCTACATGGGACCACCGTTTACAAGTGTCTGGCATCACAACCACTACAGTGATCAGCATCATGGTTTCAGCAACAGCTGCAGAGCTCCAATCGCACCTGTTGCTAACTTTCAAAGTTAGGCGCCGCTTGGTAGGTCCAGACGAGCACACTCGTGGTAACCGTATCTGGGGCCACAGCCTCTTCCATCCAAGGCAGCACCCAGGCAAACTGGCACACACTTCCTCCCAGGTAACGATAGCGCTTCCTCTACGTGTTCACGGTTTAGATTCACAGCTTTTTCAGCGAGATGCGTGCAAAGATATATTACCCTAGTGGGCCAACCCATACTGCCACCCTGAATATAACCAGGGACAGCTAGAGGGCCTAACTTGCGTAATGTGTATTGCCGTGTATAGCACTTTCTGCTAAAAAATCTCTCTCTCCATGATTGGGACCTACCCCGTATGTGGTGAAAGTGTAGTGGGGTATTCGTCTTGTCCTCCCAGGTTGGATCACAGCACGTGCTTGAACCCTGTGTCACCCCTGCCTGGTGGTTTTGCTATGCCGATCCACTGCTAGAACCTCGTGATAGTGAGAGTCAACTGGCAGTTGGGGTTGCCCCCAAGTAATACCTTCAGGACACCAATACTTCATATTCGTACCGAACCGGGATCAATTAGCTTGCTAGGAACCCAGACTTACGCCACTGACAACCGAGCTCCATCCCACAGCTCAAGAGCCAAAGATTCACAGCTCCACTGAGATCATAGCCACCCAGCTGAGTCAACCTCCCACCACCAGGCCACTACCTCATCTAAAATGCACCGCCTTCGCCTCCTTTACGCCTCTCATCCTCCACCTGACCTTGACGGAATAGGACAAAATTTACCCGATCACCCAAACTCCTTCCATCTCCATTCCCACTGACAACGGGCTAAAGCTCTTTCTATCCTCTGAGTATCGAGGAGGATCGTGAGCATTTCACGATCGTAGAACATTTCAAGGTTCGTAGAGCATTTGGAGGGAAATAACTTTGTAACACCACCAACATGGGTTCAAGGATGGTAAATCGTGCCTCAAGTTTAATAGAGTTCTATAACCAGGCAACAAAAATTAGGCAGGAAAGAAGGCTGGGCCGACTGCATTTTCCTCTACTGTCAGAAAGCCTTTGACACAGTACCCCAAAAAATGCTGTTAAAAATGTTGGAGCAACAGGCAGGAGTAAAAGGGAAGGTGCTCCAGTGGATAAGGGAGTACTTAAGCAACAGGAAACTGCGAGTAACGGTGAGGGGGGGAGACATCAGAGTGGCGAGATATCACCTGTGGAGTGCCACAGGGCTCGGTACTTGGACCCATCCTGTTTCTAATATATTTAACCAATCTTCTGGAGGGTAGAGACTCGTTCCTCTCAATGTTTCCAGATGATGCAAAAATTATGAGAAGAATCAAGACGGATGAAGATAAAACAGACTACAGGATGACCTGGACAAACTGGAGGAATGGTCTAGAAAAAGGCTGTTAAAGTTCATCTCAGGAAAGTGTAAGGTAATGAAATTAGGCGAAGGGAGCAGGAGGCTGAACACAAGGCATCATCTGGGAGGTGAAGTCCTGCAAGTCAAATAAAGAGGAAGATCTGGGGGTTGATATCACACCGAACCTGTCCCCAGAGGCCCACATCAAAAGAATATCAGCGGAATATGCTAGACTGGCCAACATAAGAACTGCCTATAGAAACTTTTGTAAGGAGTCGTTCAGGACCCTGAATACAAATTATGTAAGACCAATCCTCGAGTACACAGCCCCAGCCTGGAGTTCATACCAAGTTAAACACAAGACAAAGTTAGAGAAGATTCAGCGGTATGCCACCAAGCTCATCCCGGAACCGAGAGGAATGAGTTACGAGGAAACGCTAAAGGAGCTGAACCTCACATCCCTGGAAAACAGAAGAATAAGGGGAGACATGATAACCATCTATAAAATTCTCAGGAGATTCAGGAGACAGGGTGGACAAAGACAAACTCTTCAGCATGGGTGGGACACGAACAAGGGGACACAGGTGGAAACTTAGTACCCAGACGAGCCACAGACGTTAGAAATAATTTTCAGTGTCAGTAGTTAATATATGGAATGCATTAGAAGTGATGTGGTGGAGGCTGACTCCATACACAGTTTCAAATGAAGATATGATAGAGCCCAGTAGGCTCAGGAACCTGTACACCAGTTGATTGTCAGTTAAGAGGCGGGACCAAAGAGCCAAAGCTCAACCACCCTCAAACACAATTAGGCGAGTACAATTAGACGAGTACTGTTATGATAGCCTACAGGAGAAACGAGATTCAAGATTCATCCAAGATTCCCGACCTTGTTGAAGCGTTTTCAGGGTCTTCGGATGATATTGAGGCTGACGAACCTGAATGTGACGCGCTATATGAGGTTTCCTCAACTGAGGAGGATAGTTCGAGTGAGTGAGGATGAGAGTGATGAAGATGCCCCAGCCCCGCCACGCGGAAAGCGTACCTGTCCGGTACCAAAGAGGGCTAGAATGGGTGATGAGTGGAATCGCAGCAATACTCCTCCCATCGTTGGTGACTTTTCTGCAAACCCCGGCCTAACAATTCCAATACCTCCTACTACATTGCAGTTTATACAATTATTTTTCACTAGAGCAGTGGTGGAATATTTAGCGTATGAAACCAATTTGTATGCCACACACATCATACATCTGATGGCTGACTCGGCAAGAAAAACATGGAAACCAGTGTCTGTGAAAGAAATGGCCCGATATTTGGCCCTGTGCATACTGATGGGGATAGTGAAGCAGCCTACAATGAGGATGTACTGGCAGACGAGTCAGATGTGGCATTATCTATTCTTCAACTTGTTTATGTCGTCTGCGCGGTTCCAACACATTTCCAAGTTCTTCCACATGTATAACAAGAAAGGTGTTCCAGTGAATAATAGTGACCGATTGATAAAAGTTAGACCACTAATGGAATATTTTACCGAGAAATTTGCGTCTATATATATCCCCCCCAAAAAAATTGAGTCTCGATGAGGGTACAATGCCATGGCGTGGCCGCCTCTCTTTCAAGGTCTATAATCCAAACAAGCCTGATAAATATGGTGTAAAATTTTATATGTTGGCCGAAGGGACATCAGGCTACATATATAAATTTGATGTGTATTGTGGAATTTGAAAAACGACAGTGGAAACCGTCATGGGGTTGATGGCGCCCCTAATCAACAAGGGTTATCATTTGTATATGGATAACTACTATAACTCAGTAAGCCTAACAGAACAATTACGTGAAGTGGGTGTTTACACATGTGGCACACTTAGACTCCAACGTGGCGCCCCCAAGGATCTGCAATAACTGGTAAAGGGTAAAATGGCAACAGACACGACCCTACACATGCGTAAGGATAACACCTTTGTAATAGTTTGGAAGGACAAGCGCTACCAAGGAAATAGTAAAGAAGGAGAGAAAGAACCAAGAACCACTGCTCTGGTCAATTCTTCAGGTGTACAGGAGGTAAAATATTACCAAATTCTTGTTCAGTATATCGGATACATTTAAAATATCAAAGTGGCTCATTATGGGTAGAAGTTGACATTTTACGGGACCCCCGTAACACACGCACATGTACGTTTGCAAGCGCACATGCACGCACACAAAAACACACGCACACACATACATCCATCCAGTAAGGCTAGAAGGAATTAACACCTTTCGTGGAAAGGGGATAAAACCTCACTCATAATCCAACCCCCCCTCTTACCCCTTCTCTTACCCCCTCTCTAACCTGCCGTAATCTGCAGACACCTCAGCACCTCTTAACCCCCCATCCCACACACGCGCACACGTTCTCTCGCTCGCTCTGACAATGGACAAAATGGCAGGAGATCGCAACAGGGACACAGGAAACAGCCAGATTGACCAAACGAAGGAAATGTTAACCCTAGTTCTGGAGGAATTCAGGAGGGAGATGCATGAAATGAGGATTACAATTAACAATCTGCAAAGTGAGCTGACATTAGCAAGGGAGGAGATCAAATCTCAGAAAAATAAAGAGACTGAGCATCAGATTATCATCCAAAGGGAAGGTGGGAATGTTACATTGGAAGGAAATGCCTCTGTACCTGAAACATTTGCAGACATACTGAAAGAGCTCAGAAGCAATGGCCACAGTGTGGGAGGTAGCCATGCAAGCTGCTACCTCACAGGAAGCAGCAAGGTGCACCACTCAGCTGCTGGAGAGAAAAAGATCAGTGGTAGTTGTAGGCATCAAAGAACAGGAAGGATCCAACAGGCAAGGAGAGAGAGGCAGTACATGGGCTACTGAAGGGGTTACAGGTGGAAGGGGCTGAACAAAACATTGAGAAGGTTTTCAGGTTGGGCTGGTACAACAAGGACAGAAACTGACTTGTAAAGGTGGTGTTTACAAACGAAACCACGGAGGAGGATATTCTCGAAAGGAAGAGTCTTCTGCAGCATGTGGAGGGATACAAAAATGTATTCCTGCAGAGGGACAGGACGAAGGAGGAGAGAGCCAGGGCAGTGTATTGAGCTAAGAGTACCTGTGTGAGCTAGGAATTATCACCCCCCAAAAAGAACTGGGAAACAAAGGGCTGACGTACCGAAAGGGAAACTATGAGGAGATTAATAAATTCCTATGGGATATACATTGGGACACAGAACTCAGAACCAAGTCCGTACAAGACATGATGGACTATGTCACCCAAAAATATCAGGAGGCTGTAAGCAGGTTTGTCCCAGCCCGACAGGATAAAAACAGAAGCAAAGGAAGAATCCGTGGTTTAATAGGGAATGTATGAAAGCAAAGGAGCTGAACAAAAGGGCATGGAGGAACTTCCGTAATAACAGAACACCAGAAAGGAGAGAGATACCAGAGAACCAGGAACGAGTATGTTAGTGTGAGAAGAGCCGCTGAGAAAAGATATGAAAATGATATAGCTAATAAAGCCAATACCAAACCAAAGCTACTACTGCAGTCACATCTGGAGGAAGACAACAGTGAAGGAACAGGTGATGAAACTTAGGGTGGGCGAGGACAGGTACGCATAATTACAAAGAGATGTGTGAAGAACAACAAAAGGTTCCAGGAGGTCTTTACAATAGAACAGGGAGAAGTCAAGGCGCTAGAAGAGGTGGCAGCAAACCAGGTAACCTTGGAAAGGTTCGAAATTACAAGAGATGAGGTCAAGAAGCACCTATTGGAGCTGGATGTGAGAAAAGCTGTTGGGCCGGACGGAATCTCACCATGGGTATTGAAAGAGTGTGCAGGAGCACTTTGCTTGTCACTCTCCATAGTGTATAGTAGGTCACTGGAAACGGGAGACCTAGCAGAAATATGAAAAACTGCTAATGTAGTCCCAATATACAAAAAGGGTGACAGACAAGAGACACTTAACTACAGGCCAGTGTCCTTAACTTGTATACCATGCAAAGTGATGGAGAATATTGAGAACATAGTAACACATCTGGAGAGAAGAGACTTCGTGACAACCCATCAATATGGGTTCAGGGAGGGTAAATCTTGCTTTACAGGCTTGATAGAATTCTACGATCAGGTGACAAAGATTAAGCAAGAAAGAGAAGGATGGGCAGACTGCATTTTTTTTGAAATGTCGGAAAGCCATTGACACAGTACCCCATAAATGGTTGATGCATAAGCTGGAGTAACAGGCAGGAGTAACTGGTAGGGCGCTCCAGTGGATAAGGGAGTACCTAAGCAATAGGAAGCAGAGAGTTACAGTGAGGGGGGTGAGACCTCAGAATGCCGTGAAGTCACCAGTGGAGTCCCACACGGCTCTGTACCTGGACCTATCCTGTTTCTGATATACGTAAATGATCTCAGAGGGCATAGACTCATTCCTCTCTATGTTTGCTGACGACGCCAAAATTATGAGATTAAGACAGAAGAGGACAGCTTGAGGCTTCAAGAAAACCTAGACAAGCGGCAGGAATGGTCGAACAAATGGCTGTTAGAGTTTAACCCAAGCAAATGTAATGTAATGAAGATAGGGGTAGGAATCAGGAGACCAGATACAAGGTATCATTTGGGAGATGAAATACTTCGAGTCAGAGAGAGAGAAAGTCCTGGGGGTTGATATCATGCCAGACCTGTCCCCTGAAGCTCAAAGAGGATAAGATCAGCAGTATATGCCAGGTTGGTTAACATCCCGCCAAACACACACCGAAACTACGACGTTGTTACAACGTTTGAACAAGTTTTAACACCACCTAACCAGTTATAACCACCAATATAGCAAGTTGTAACAACGTTCTAATACGTCATAAACACGTTAAGCCAAAATGTAACAACTTTATTACAAGTTGTAACAAGCGGAAAATAGAGACAGTTTCGGTTTGTGTTTCCAGGGATAAGAACGGCCTTTAGAAACTAGTGTAAGGAATCTTTCAGAACATTATACACCACATATGTCAGACCAATCCTGGAGTATGCGGCTCCAGCATGGAGTCCATATCTAGTCAAGCATAAGACTAAACTGGAAAGGTTCAAAGGTTTGCCACCAGACTAGTACCCGAGCTGAGAGGTATGAGCTACAGGAGAGACTACGGGAATTAAACCTCATTTCGTTGGAAGACTGAAGAGTTAGGAGGGACATGATCACCACATGCAAGATTCTCAAGGGAATCGACAGGGTAGATAAAGACAGTCTATTTAACACAAGGGGCACACGCACTAGGGGACAGGTCGAAACAGTGCCCAAATGAGCCACAGAGATATTAGAAGTATTTTTTTTAGTGTCAGAGTGGTTGACAAATGGAATGCATTAGGTTATGTGGTGGAGGCTGACTCCATACACAGTTTCAAGTGTAGATATGAGAGCCCAATAGGCTCAGGAATCTGTACACAAGCCGATTGAGAGGCGGGACCAAAGAGCCAGAGCTCAACCCCCGCAAACAACTAGGCGAGTACACACACACACAAACCAGCCTACCACTAACCTCACCCCTCGCCCCCGGGACTGACCTTTCATCACTCAACCTGATTGCCCTCTTCCCAATCTCTGCCTATTCTCCCCCCCCCCTGCTCTGTCCATTTCCCCCTTCCCCTCCCTGCTGTGCCCACTTCCCCCCATTCTGCCTATTTCCCTCTCTTCCCCCCCTGCTCTGCCTATTTCCCTCTCTTCCCCCCCCCCGCTCTGCCTATTTCCCTCTCTTCCCCCCCCCCCCCGCTCTGCCTATTTCCCTCTTCCCCCCCCCCCCCGCTCTGCCTATTTCCCTCTTCCCCCCCCCCGCTCTGCCTATTTCCCTCTCTTCCCCCCCCCCCTCGCTCTGCCTATTTCCCTCTTTCCCCCCCCCCCCGCTCTGCCTATTTCCCTCTTCCCTCCCCCCCGCTCTGCCAATTTCCCTCTCCCACCTCCCGCTCTGCCTATTTCCCTCTCTCCCCCCCCGCTCTACCTATTTCCCTCTCCCCCCGCTCTGCCTATTTCCCTCTCTCCCCCCCGCTCTGCCTATTTCCCTCTCTCCCCCCCGCTCTGCCTATTTCCCTCTCCCCTCCGCTCTGCCTCACTCCCTTTCACTGCCCCTCTCCCCCCCATCCCTCCACCAGTTAACCCCACCCCCCACCGTGCCACCCCCACAGGTCAAGCGGGATGGTAAGACAACAGAATGAAGCTGGAGGAGAGGGACTGGACGAGTCACACATGGAGATGATTGCTAAGGCATGGAAGGAAGTCAGTGGGGTATTTAAGGACCTGAGGGGAAACTATATGATAGTTCTATGTTCAGCGCAAGATGAGAAACCTAAAAACAGGCCCTCAGACCAACCCCCAGGTACCAGGAGATGTAGCAATGGCAGGGACCCCTACAATTGGCCCAACCTTTGCTGAAATGCTGAAGAGCCCAGGAGCAATGTCCACAGTCAAGGAAGTTGTAGTGAAAGCAGTAACATCACAGGAGGCAGCTAGATGCACAAGCCAGCTAATGGAAAGGAAAAAAAAAAGCTGTAGTAGTGGTAGGCGAGAAGGAACAAGAGGGCTCCACAAGGAAGGAATCGAGGACTAAAGACAAAGCTGCAGTGGCAGGGATATTAATGGGGATGGCAATGGAAGGGGCTGAACGAGACAGAACAGTTTTTCCGGATTGGCCAATACAACAGACAGATTGATCAAGGTAGTATTCAAGAGCGAGGACATCAAAGAGGACATCCTAGTAAGGAAGAGCAAACTGAGGCATGCAAGGAACTACAAAGAGGTATATGTTCAGAGGGACATGACCAGAGACGAGATAGTAAGGGCAGCAGATGCAAGGAAAAGGCGCAAGGAGAGGGAAGGGAGCCAGGGAACATCAGCCTCCAACCCAGCAATCCCAGAGGGAAGTGGGGAACCCCAATCCAGGAACCCCAGGGGGGAATGCAACACCCCAGCCCGCCACCCAATAGGGCCCCCCCCTATCCCCCAGCACTAACCCTTCCTTGCCCCCTGCACAATGCCCATCATGAAACCCAAATCCTCCCCCTTCCCTTACCCCAAGTATCCCCTGCTTTCCCAGCCCCTGGTCTTCTTCCTGCCCCAAGCAGGCCTGAGCAAGACCAAAGCCCTCCAACCCCCACTCCACCTCCCCCTGAACCCCTAGCAACTACCTCACAGGAGGATGAGCCTACCCAAGTAGCAATGACCATCTTGAGGTTATCTTGAGATGATTTCGGGGCTGTAGTGTCCCCGCAGCCCGGTCCTCTACCAGGCCTCCACCCCCAGGAAGCATCCCGTGACAGCTGACTAACACCAAGGTACTTATTTTACTGCTAGGTAACAGGGGCATAGGGTGAAAGAAACTCTGCCCATTGTTTCTCGCCGGCGCCTGGGATCGAACCCAGGATCACAAGTCCAGCGTGCTGTCCGCTCGGCTCCCATGAATATATATACCATGGAAAAACTTCCTATACTTGTGGTGAGGGAGGGTGAAATTGGATATAAGGAAGTGAGCTTCAAGGTAATGTACTCAAACATTGATGGGATTACCAATAAAGCAAGTGAACTGGCAGAAAGGGCGCAAGAAAACCCTGATGTAATAGGACTAACGGAAACAAAATTGTCAGGAGTCATAACAGATGCTGTGTTTCCAAAGGACTACTATATAGTAAGGAAAGAGGGAAGAGAGAGGAGGCGGAGGCGTGGCCCTGCTGATAAGGAAGGACTGGAGTTTTGACGAGATGGAAATTCCGGGCTGTGACTGATTCAGAGATTACATAAAAGGAACTATAACAATGGGTGGACCTAAGATAATAGTGACAGTCATTTACAACCCTCCCCTAAATGACAGAAGACCTAGACAGGAGTTTGATGGGAACATGGCAACCATTAATATAAGAGAGCAGCAGCTTCAGTTGCCTGCAGGAATGGCTCAAGACTCTTAATCATGGGTGATTTCAACCATGGAAAGATAGACTGGGAGAATGGGGACCCACATGGTGGTGCAGATACGTGGCGAGCTAAACTCTTGGAAGTGGCAACAAGGAATTTTCTGAGCCAGCATGTCAAGGAACCCAGAAGAGTGAGCGGCAATGATGAACCAGCTAGACTACTTTATATTCTTCCTGAATGAGTCAGAAATAAGGGAAGTCAAAGTTGAAGCCCCCATAGGAATGAGTGACCACAGTGTACTGACCTTTGAGTACTTTGTGGAGGTAGGGATAACCTATCCAAGGATGGGAGCAGAGGGAAAAGACTGAATTACCGAAGAGGAAAATATGACGAGATGAGGAACTTCCTCAGGGGAATACCATGGGAAACAGAACTTAGAGACAAGAATGTGCAGGTCATGATGGATTTTGTCACTCAGAAGTGCCAGGAACCTGCACACAGGTTTATCCCCGTCCAAAAGGAGAAAAACGAAAAACAAAAACCCTTGGTTCAACCAGGAATGCAAGGTAGTGAAGCAATTGAGTAAAAACATTGAGAAACTACAGAAATAACAGAACACCACAGAGCAGGGAGAGATACCAGAGGGCCAGAAATGAGTACCTCAGAGTGAGGAGGGAAGCACACACAGTTTGAAAATGACATCGCGAGTAAAGCCAAAACCCAACCAAAGCTGCTCCACAGCCACATCAGGAGGAAAGCAGCAGTGAAGGAACAAGTGATGAAGCTGCAAAAAAAGGGAGAATAGATACACAGAATGACAAGGTGGTGTGTGAAGATGTCAACAAGGGATTCCAAGAGGTCTTCACAATAGAACAAGGAGAAGCCATGACCAGGCCACAAAAATTAGGCAGGAAAGAGAAGGGTGGGCCGACTGCATTTTCCTGGATTGCCAAAAAGCCTTTGACAGTACCCCCATAAAAGGCTGTTAAAAATGTTGTAGCAACAGGCAGGAGTAAAAGGGAAGGTGCTCCAGTGGATAAGGGAGTACTTAAGCAACAGGAAACACCGAGTAACGGTGAGGGGGGGGGGAAACTTCAGAGTGGCGAGATGTCACCAGCGGAATCCCACAGTGCTCAGTACTTGGACCCATCCTGTTTCTAATATATGTGAACGATCTTCCAGAGGGTATAGACTCATTCCTCTCAATGTTTGCCGATGCAAAATTTATGAGAAGAATCAAGACGGGTGAAGATAGACACTACAGGATGACCTGGATAAACTGGAAGAATGGTCTAGAAAATGGCTGCTAAAGTTCAACTCGGGAAAGTGTAAGGTGATGAAATTAGGCGAAGGGAGCAGGAGGCTGAACACAAGGCATCTAGGAGAGGAAATCCTGCAAGAGTCAAATAGAGAGAAGGATCTGGCGGTTGATATCACACCGAACCTGTCCCCAGAGGCCCACATCAAAAGAATATCATCAGCGGCATATGCTAGACTAGCCAACATAAGAACTGCCTTTAGAAACTTGTGTAAGGAATCTTTCAGAACCCTATATACCACTTGTGTAAGACCAATCCTGGAGTATGCAGCTCCAGCCTGGAGTCCATACCTAGTTAAACACAAGACAAAGTTAGAGAAGATTCAACGGTATGCCACCAGGCTCGTCCCAGAACTGAGAGGATTGAGCTACGAGGAAAGGCTAAAGGAGCTGAACCTCACATCCCTGGCAAACAGAAGAGTAAGGGGAGACATGATAACCACCTACAAAATTCTCAGGGTGGACAAGTACAAACTCTTCAGCATGGGTGGGACACGAACAAGGGGACACAGGTGGAAACTTGGTACCCAGATGAGCCACAGAGACGTTAGAAAGAATTTTTCAGTGTCAGTAGTTACTAAATGGAATGCACTAGGCAGTGATGTGGTGGAGGCTGACTCCATACACAGTTTCAAATGTAGATATGATAGAGCCCAGTAGGCTCAGGAATCTGTACACCAGTTGAGAGGCGGGACCAAAGCTCAACCCCCGTAAGCACAAGTAGGCGAGTACAAATAAAGAGACAGTCAGTCAGGTCAGGTCAGTCAGGTCAGGCACACACACACACACACACACACACACACACACACACACAGAGACAGACACACACAGAGACAGACACACACAGAGACAGACACACACAGAGACAGACACACACAGAGACAGACACACACAGAGACAGACACACACACACACACACACACACCACCTGTGGGACTCCTGTGTGGGAGTCCCACAACGTAAATTATCTCCCAGAGGGTATAGACTCATTCCTCTCAATGTTTGCCGACGACTCCAAAATTAATGAGAAGGATTAAGACAGGAGGACAGCATGAGGCTTCAAGAAGACCTGGACAAGCTGCAGGAATGGTCGAACAAATGGCTTTTAGAGTTTAACCCAAGAAAATGTTATGTATTAAAGATAGGGGTAGGAAGCAGGAGACCAGATACAAGGTATCATTTGGGAGATGAGATACTTCAAGAGTCAGAGAGAGAAAGACCTGGGGGCTGATATCACACCAAACCTGTCCCCTGAAGCTCGTATCAAGAGGATAACATCAGCAGCATATGCCAGGTTGGCTAACATAAGAACGGCTTTTAGAAACTTGGGTAAGGAATCTTTCAAAACATTATATACCACATATGTCAGACCAGTCCTGGAGTATGCGGCTCCAGCATGGAGTCCATATGTAGTCAAGCATAAGACTAAACTGGAAAAGGTTCAAAGGACCAAGACCTTGACCAAGTGACAAGACTGAGGAAAACAGAAGGGGCATATACAGAAAGCGACAAGGAAATCTGTGAGGTACTGAATGCAAGTTTCCATGGAGTGTTCACAACCGAGCCCGAGTGGCTCCCATTTTTAGAAGATATTACCCTAGATGGAAGACTATCAGATATAGAGGTGACAGCAGAGGTGGTAATGAAACGGTTGACAACAGTGGATGCAACTAAAGCGGCTGGAGCAGACAAAGTATCACCGTAGATACTAAAACAGGCAGCGCAGGCTCTCAGCGTGCCTCTGGCAATGATCTTTAATGAGTCACTTATATCGGGAGAATTGCTCAGTTGCTAGAAGGAAGCAAATGTCGTACCGATTTTCAAGAAAGGTGATAGGGAGGAGGCACTTTACTACAGACCCGTATCACTGACAAGCATCCCCTGCAAAATACTTGAAAGAATAATTAGACTAAGACTTGTTGAGCACCTGGAGAGCACTGGGTTTGTAAACAAGCACCAACATGGGTTCTGGACAGGGAAATCATGCCTAATAAATCTTTTAGAATTCTATGACAAAGTAACAAGGATAAGGCAGGACAGAAAAGGCTGGGCATACTGCATATTTCTTGACTGCCAAAAGGCCTTTGATACAGTACCGCACATGAGACTGCTATACAAACTTGAGAGGCAGGCAGGAGTAAACGGAAAGGCCCTAGCATGGGTGAGGAACTACCTAACAGGAAGGAGCCAGAGGGTAATGGTAAGGGGGCGAGAAGTCTGACTGGCGAACAGTAACGAGTGGAGTACCTCAAGGATCGGTGCTGGGTCCAATTCTCTCTCTAATTTACGTAAATGTTTACAGGAGTGGAATCATACATGTCAATGTTTGCGGATGACGCAAAATTAATGAAAAAGTTGTGACAGATGAAGATTGTAGGATCCTCCAAGAGGACTTAAACAGGTTGCAGAGATGGTCAGGGAAATGGCTACTGGAGTTCAACACCTGTAAATGTAAAGTTATGGAAATGGGATCAGGTGATAGACGACAAAAGGACAGTACACAATGAAGGGGAACTGCCTACCTGTAACGGTTCGAGAAAGAGACCTGGGAGTGGATGTGACACGTAATTAACTCCTGAAGCACATATAAATAGGATAACGACAGCAGCATACTCTACACTGGCGAAAATTAGAACTTCATTCAGAAACCTAAGTGAGGAGGCTTTTAGGGCGCTTTACACTGCCTACGCGAGACCAGTCAGAGTATGCCGCGCCATCATGGAGCCCCCACCTGAAGAAACACATAAGGAAACTGGAGAAGGTTCAGAGGTTTGCGACGAGGCTTGTCCCAGAGTTACGAGGGATGGGATATGAAGATCGTCTGAGGGAACTGAACCTTACGACACTAGAGAAAAGGGAAAGAGGATATATGATAGGAACATAAAATACTCAGGGGAATTGACAAAGTGGAAATAGATGAAATGTTCACACGTAATAACAGAACGAGGGGACATGGGTGGAAACTGGAAACTCTGACGAGTCAGAGATGTTAGGAAGTTTTCTTTTAGCGTGAGAGTAGTGGAAAAATGGAATGCACTTGGGTAACAGGTTGTGGAAGCAAACTATTCATAATTTTTAAAATTAGGCATGATAGGGAAATAGGACAGGAATCATTGCTGTAAACAACCGATGACTATAGGCGGGATCCAAGAGCCAATTCTCGATCCTGCAAGCACAAATAGGTGAGGACAGACACACAGACACACACACGGGGTCTGGTAGGCTGGTGGATAGCGCGCAGACTCAATTCTTTGGCGCGAGTTCGATTCCCGCACCAGGCAGAAACAAATGGTGAAGTTTTTCACCCTGAATGCCCGTTACCTAGTAGTAAATAGGTACCTGGGAGTTAGTCAGCTGTCACGGGCTGCTTCCTGGAGTGTGGGTGTGTGTGTGTGTGTGTGTGTGTGTGTGTGTGTGTGTGTGTGTGGAGAAAAATAAAATGGTAAACAGTTGATCGACAGTAAGCGGGCCGAAAGAGCAAAGCTCAACCCCCGCAAACACAAGGTGAATACACACACACGCACAGACACACACACAGACAGAGACACACACAGACACACACACACAGAGACACAGAGACACAGAGACACAGACACACAGACACACAGACACACAGACACACAGACACACAGACACACACACACACACACACACACACACACACACACACACACACACACACACACACACACACACACACAGACACAGACACACAGACACAGACACACAGACACAGACACACAGACACAGACACAGACACACACACAGACACAGACACACACACAGAGACACAGACACACACACACAGAGACAGACACACACACACACACACAAAGTTTGTCCCAGTCCAAAAGGAAAACAGAGAAA
Organism: Procambarus clarkii; assembly: GCF_040958095.1. NCBI lineage: Eukaryota > Metazoa > Arthropoda > Malacostraca > Decapoda > Cambaridae > Procambarus > Procambarus clarkii. Next base: position 49,902,070 of record NC_091160.1, on the reverse strand, counting down.
TGAAGATGAGAAACCCATGGTTTAATCAAAGATGTAGGCTAGCTAAGCAGCAAAGTAAAAGGGCATGGAGAAACTATAGGAATAACAGGACACTGGAGAGCAGAGAAAGATACCAGAATGCCAGGAATGAATATGTCAGGATGAGAAGAGAGGCAGAAAGACAATACGAAAATGACATCGCAAGCAAGGCAAAGACTCAGCCTAAATTGTTGCATAGCCACATTAGGAGAAAAACAACAGTAAAGGAACAGGTTATGAGATTAAGGATAGGGGCGGAAGGATTCACTACAAATGACAAGGAAGTGTGTGAGGAATTGAATAAGAAATTCCAGGAGGTCTTCACCTTAGAACAAGGAGAAATTCCAGAGGTAAGTGAGGGAATAGCTAACCAGGAACCACTGGAAGAGTTTGAGATTACCAGTGGGGAAGTAAGGAAGTGTTTACTAGAGTTGGACGTGACGAAGGCTATAGGCCCAGATGGAATCTCCCCTTGGGTTCTAAAGGAAGGAGCAAGAGAACTGAGCCTACCACTCTCCATAGTGTATAACAAATCACTGGCAACAGGGGAACTGCCAGATACTTGGAAAGCAGCTAACGTAGTCCCGATATACAAGAAAGGGGATAGACAGGAGGCACTGAACTACAGGCCAGTGTCCCTAACCTGCATACCATGCAAGCTGATGGAGAAGATTGTGCGAAAAAAACTAGTGGAGCATCTGGAGCGAAGGAACTTTGTAACACAGCATCAACATGGGTTCAGGGATGGCAGGTCCTGCCTCACAGGGTTACTTGAATTCTACGACCAGGCAACAAAAATAAGGCAAGAAAGAGAAGGGTGGGCAGACTGCATATTTTTGGATTGTCAGAAAGCCTTTGATACAGTGCCACACAAGAGGCTAGTGCGAAAGTTGGAGATGCAGGCTGGAGTGAGAGGGAAGGTACTCCGGTGGATAGAGGAATACCTAAGCAACAGGAGACAACGAGTCTGTGTGAGGGGTGAGGTCTCAGATTGGCGAGACGTCACAAGTGGAGTCCCGCAGGGGTCAGTCCTTGGACCTATACTGTTTCTGGTATATGTAAATGATCTCCCAGAGGGTATAGATTCGTTCCTCTCAATGTTTGCCGACGATGCAAAAATTATGAGGAGGATTGAAACAGAGGATGATAGTAGGAGGCTACAAGATGACCTGGATAGACTGAGTGAATGGTCCAACAAATGGCTGTTGAAGTTCAACCCGAGTAAATGCAAAGTAATGAAACTAGGCAGTGGAAACAGGAGGCCAGGCACAGGATACAGAATAGGAGATGAAGTACTTAATGAAACAGACAGAGAGAAAGATCTAGGAGTTGATATCACACCAAACCTGTCTCCTGAAGCCCACATAAAGAGAATAACGTCTGCGGCATATGCGAGGCTGGCTAACATCAGAACGGCGTTCAGGAACCTGTGTAAGGAATCATTCAGAATCTTGTACACCACATATGTAAGACCAATCCTGGAGTATGCGGCCCCAGCATGGAGCCCGTACCTTGTCAAGCACAAGACGAAGCTGGAAAAAGTCCAAAGGTATGCTACTAGACTAGTCCCAGAACTAAGAGGCATGAGTTATGAGGAAAGGCTGCGGGAAATGCACCTCACGACACTGGAAGACAGAAGAGTAAGGGGGGACATGATCACAACCTACAAAATCCTCAGGGGAATCGACCGGGTAAACAAGGACGAACTTTTCAACACTGGTGGGACGCGAACAAGGGGACACAGGTGGAAGCTGAGTACCCAAATGAGCCACAGAGACGTTAGAAAGAACTTTTTCAGTGTCAGAGTAGTTAGCAAATGGAATGCATTAGGCAGTGATGTGGTGGAGGCTGACTCCATTCACAGTTTCAAATGTAGATATGATAGAGCCCAATAGGCTCAGGAATCTGTACACCAGTTGATTGACGGTTGAGAGGCGGGACCAAAGAGCCAGAGCTCAACCCCCGCAAGCACAATTAGGTGAGTACAATTAGGTGAGTACAGAGACAGACACACACACACAGAGACAGACACACACACACACACACACACACACACACACACACACACACACACACACAGACAGACACACAGAGACAGACAGACAGACAGACACACACACACACACACACACACACACACACACACACACACACACACACACACACACACACACACACACACACACACACACACACTCCTCTTTCTAATTTACGTAAATGATATGTTTACAGGAGTGGAATCATACATGTCGATGTTTGCAGATGACGCAAAATTAATGAGAAGAGTTGTGACAGACGAGGATTGTAGGATCCTCCAAGAGGACTTAAACAGGCTGCAGAGATGGTCAGAGAAATGGCTACTGGAGTTTAACACCAGTAAATGTAAAGTTATGGAAATGGGATCAGGTGACAGGAGACCAAAGGGACAGTACACAATGAAGGGGAACAGCCTACCTGTAACGATTCGAGAAAGAGACCTGGGAGTGGATGTGACACCTAATCTAACTCCTGAGGCACATATAAATAGGATAACGACAGCAGCGTACTCTACACTGGCGAAAATTAGAACTTCATTCAGAAACCTAAATGAGGAAGCTTTTAGGGCGCTTTACACTGCCTACGTGAGACCCGTCTTAGAGTATGCCGCGCCATCATGGAGCCCCCACCTGAAGAAACACAAAGAAACTGGAGAAGGTTCAGAGGTTTGCGACGAGGCTTGTCCCAGAGCTACGAGGGATGGGATATGAAGAGCGGCTGAAGGAACTGAACCTTACGACACTAGAGAAAAGGGAGAGAGGAGATATGATAGGGACATATAAAATACTCAGGGGAATTGACAAAGTGGAAATAGATCAAATGTTCACACGTAATAATAACAGAACGAGGGGACATGGGTGGAAACTGGAAACTCAGATGAGTCACAGAGATGTTAGGAAGTTTTCTTTTAGCGTGAGATTAGTAGAAAAATGGAATGCACTTGGGGAACAGGTTGTGGAAGCAAATACTATTCATACTTTTAAAACTAGGTATGATAGGGAAATGGGACAGGAGTCATTGCTGTAAACAACCGATAGCTAGAAAGGCGGGATCCAAGAGTCAATGCTCGATCCTGCAAGCACATATAGGTGAGTACATATAGGTGAGTACACAGACAGACACACACACACACAGACACACACACACACAGACACAGACACACACACAGAGACACACACACACACACACAGAGACACAGACACACACACACACAGAGACACAGACACACACACACACAGAGACACAGACACACACACACAGAGACAGACACACACACACAGAGACAGACACACACACACAGAGACAGACACACACACACAGAGACAGACACACACACACACAGAGACAGACACACACACACACAGAGACAGACACACACACACACAGAGACAGACACACACACACACAGAGACAGACACACACACACACAGAGACAGACACACAGAGACAGACACACAGAGACAGAGACAGACATTGCATAGCCACATTAGGAGAAAAACAACAGTAAAGGAACAGGTTATGAGATTAAGGATAGGGGCGGAAGGATTCACTACAAATGACAAGGAAGTGTGTGAGGAATTGAATAAGAAATTCCAGGAGGTCTTCACCTTGGAACAAGGAGAAATTCCAGAGGTAAGTGAGGGAATAGCTAACCAGGAACCACTGGAAGAGTTTGAGATTACCAGTGGGGAAGTAAGGAAGTGTTTACTAGAGTTGGACGTGACGAAGGCTATAGGCCCAGATGGAATCTCCCCTTGGGTTCTAAAGGAAGGAGCAAGAGAACTGAGCCTACCACTCTCCATAGTGTATAACAAATCACTGGCAACAGGGGAACTGCCAGATATTTGGAAAGCAGCTAACGTAGTCCCGATATACAAGAAAGGGGATAGACAGGAGGCACTGAACTACAGGCCAGTGTCCCTAACTTGCATACCATGCAAGCTGATGGAGAAGATTGTGCGAAAAAAACTAGTGGAGCATCTGGAGCGAAGGAACTTTGTAACACAGCATCAACATGGGTTCAGGGATGGCAGGTCCTGCCTCACAGGGTTACTTGAATTCTACGACCAGGCAACAAAAATAAGGCAAGAAAGAGAAGGGTGGGCAGACTGCATATTTTTGGATTGTCAGAAAGCCTTTGATACAGTGCCACACAAGAGGCTAGTGCGAAAGTTGGAGATGCAGGCTGGAGTGAGAGGGAAGGTACTCCGGTGGATAGAGGAATACCTAAGCAACAGGAGACAACGAGTCTGTGTGAGGGGTGAGGTCTCAGATTGGCGAGACGTCACAAGTGGAGTCCCGCAGGGGTCAGTCCTTGGACCTATACTGTTTCTGGTATATGTAAATGATCTCCCAGAGGGTATAGATTCGTTCCTCTCAATGTTTGCCGACGATGCAAAAATTATGAGGAGGATTGAAACAGAGGATGATAGTAGGAGGCTACAAGATGACCTGGATAGACTGAGTGAATGGTCCAACAAATGGCTGTTGAAGTTCAACCCGAGTAAATGCAAAGTAATGAAACTAGGCAGTGGAAACAGGAGGCCAGGCACAGGATACAGAATAGGAGATGAAGTACTTAATGAAACAGACAGAGAGAAAGATCTAGGAGTTGATATCACACCAAACCTGTCTCCTGAAGCCCACATAAAGAGAATAACGTCTGCGGCATATGCGAGGCTGGCTAACATCAGAATGGCGTTCAGGAACCTGTGTAAGGAATCATTCAGAATCTTGTACACCACATATGTAAGACCAATCCTGGAGTATGCGGCCCCAGCATGGAGCCCGTACCTTGTCAAGCACAAGACGAAGCTGGAAAAAGTCCAAAGGTATGCTACTAGACTAGTCCCAGAACTAAGAGGCATGAGTTATGAGGAAAGGCTGCGGGAAATGCACCTCACGACACTGGAAGACAGAAGAGTAAGGGGGGACATGATCACAACCTACAAAATCCTCAGGGGAATCGACCGGGTAAACAAGGATGAACTTTTCAACACTGGTGGGACGCGAACAAGGGGACACAGGTGGAAGCTGAGTACCCAAATGAGCCACAGAGACGTTAGAAAGAACTTTTTCAGTGTCAGAGTAGTTAGCAAATGGAATGCATTAGGAAGTGATGTGGTGGAGGCTGACTCCATTCACAGTTTCAAATGTAGATATGATAGAGCCCAATAGGCTCAGGAATCTGTACACCAGTTGATTGACGGTTGAGAGGCGGGACCAAAGAGCCAGAGCTCAACCCCCGCAAGCACAATTAGGTGAGTACAATTAGGTGAGTACACACACAGAGAGACAGACACACACACACACACAGAGAGAGACACACACACACACACACACACACACACACACACACACACACACACACACACACACACACAGGTTCAGGTTAAAAGGTTCAGAGGTTTGCAACGAGACTCGTCCCAGAGCTACGAGGGATGGGGTATGAAGAGCGCCTGAGGGAACTGTGCCTTACGACACTAGAAAGAAGGGAGAGGGGGGACATGATAGGAACGTATAAGATACTCAGAGGAATTGACAGAGTGGACATAGACGAAATGTTCACACGGAATAGTAACAGAACGAGAGGACATGGATGGAAGCTTGAAACTCAGATGAGTCACAGAGATGTTAGGAAGTATTCTTTTAGCGTGAGAGTAGTGGGGAAATGGAATGCACTTCAGGAACAGGTTGTGGAAGCAAATACTATTCATAATTTTAAAACCAGGTATGATAGGGAAATAGGACAGGAGTCATTGCTGTAAACAACCGATGCTCGAAAGGCGGGATCCAAGAGTCAATGCTCGATCCTGCAGACACAACTAGGTGAGTACAACTAGGTGAGTACACACACACACACAGAGACAGACACACACACACACACAGACACAGACACACACACAGAGACAGACACACACACAGAGACAGACACACACACAGAGACAGACACACACACAGAGACAGACACACACACAGAGACAGACACACACACAGAGACAGACACACACACAGAGACAGACACACACACAGAGACAGACACACACACAGAGACAGACACACACACAGAGACAGACACACACACAGAGACAGACACACACACAGAGACAGACACACACACAGAGACAGACACACACACAGAGACAGACACACACACAGAGACAGACACACACAGAGACAGACACACACAGAGACAGACACACACACGGGTGGTACGGGTGCCTCGTAGCCTGGTGGATAGCGCGCAGGATTCTTAATTCTGTGGCGCGGGTTCGATTCCCGCACGAGGCAGAAACAAATGGGCAAAGTTTCTTTCACCCTGAATGCCCCTGTTACCTAGCAGTAAATAGGTACCTGGGAGTTAGTCAGCTGTCACGGGCTGCTTCCTGGGGTGTGTGTGTGGTGTGGAAAAAAAAAAAAAAAAGTAGTTTGTAAACAGTTGATTGATAGTTGAGAGGCGGGCCGAAAGAGCAAAGCTCAACCCCCGTAAAAACACAACTAGTAAACACAACTAGTAAACACAACTAGTAAACACAACTAGTAAACACAACTAGTAAACACAACTAGTAAACACAACTAGTAAACACAACTAGTAAACACAACTAGTAAACACACACACACACACACACACACACACACAGACACACACAGACACACACAGACACACACAGACATACTTTTAAAACTAGGTATGATAGGGAAATGGGACAGGAGTCATTGCTGTAAACAACCGATAGCTAGAAAGGCGGGATCCAAGAGTCAATGCTCGATCCTGCAAGCACATATAGGTGAGTACATATAGGTGAGTACAGACACACACACACAGACACACACAGACACACAGACACACACACACACACAGACACACACACACAGACACACACACACACACACACAGACACACACACACACACAGAACCAAATGTAATGGAATGAAGACAGGTGTAGGGAGCAGGAGGCCAGATACGAGGTATCATCTGGGAGAGGAAATTCTTCAGGAGTCAGAAGGAAAAAGACTTGGGGGTTGATATCACGCGAGACCTGTCTCCTGCAGCACACATCAAGCGGATAACATCAGCGGCATATGCCAGGCTGGCCAACATACGAACGGCATTCAGAAACTTGTGTAAAGAATCATTCAGAACTTTGTATACCACATATGTCAGGCCAATCCTGGAGTATGCAGCCCCAGCATGGAGTCCATATCTAGTCAAGGATAAGACTAAACTGGAAAAGGTTCAAAGGTTTGCCACCAGACTAGTACCAGAGCTGAGAGGTATGAGCTACAGGAGAGACTACGGGAATTAAACCTCTCTTCGCTGGAAGACAGAAGAGTTAGGGGGGACATGATCACCACATTCAAGATTTTGAAGGGATTTGATAGGGTAGATAAAGACAGTCTATTCAACACAAGGGGAACACGCACAAGGGGACACAGGTGGAAACTGAGTGCCCAAATGAGCCACAGAGATATTAGAAAGAACTTTTTTAGTGTCAGAGTGGTTGACAAATGGAATGCATTAGGAAGTGATGTGGTGGAGGCTGACTCCATACACAGTTTCAAGTGTAGATATGATAGAGCCCGATAGGCTCAGAAATCTGTACACCTGTTGATTGACGGTTCAGAGGCGGGACCAAAGAGCCAGAGCTCAGCCCCCGCAAACACAACTAGGCGAGTACAACTAGGCGAGTACAGAGACACAGACACAGGTTAAAAGGTGCAGTAGTCAATGTGAGACTGAGCTGCGCCAAGGGACGAGGTGGTTGCCGCTGGGGGCGTAAAGCTCAACCCAACCACTGAGGAAGAAGAGGAGGCAGGGGGAGTAGTCAGGAGGGTCATATTAGGAGCTAGGTCTGGGCCCAATGTAGCGGAGGCTACAGAGCCCGGTCTTGCAACACAGTCCCACTTGGGGGCTTTGTCGCCAATCCCCACGAGCGTGAGAAGTCATAAGATAAACTGTATTCTGCTACATGGAAACGAGAAGTAATACTTTCATTCACGAATGTGCCCCCGCACCCACCACGGAGCCACAATTAGAGGTAGGTCACCCAACAAGAGACATGATGCCGTTCTTGCCGATGTTATAACCCCGACTGCTAACCTTGGTGCAACTCTCTCTACTCTATTACTTCTCTCTACTCTTTCATCCAATACCCCAGCTTAACACTGTTACAGTCCAGTATGACCCCTCACTGGACTGCCACGAATATAAGCTGAATATTAAATGAGGACATAAGAATAGGGGTTATTAATTTATAACTAATAATTGAAATTAAACACTGTCGCCACCTTTCCAAACATAAATGAATGTCTAAAATTGTTTCCCCAGGAAGGGACGGACTCAATTATCCTGGAACTCAAAGGGGCAAGTAACAATCTTAATTGGATTAATACTGTAACCTTACTGAACGAAAAGGGGGTATTCAAGAGTGACAAATATTCATAAAATGGAGGAAAACACAGGAACTTTCCTAGACAACACATTAACCACATATATTTTCTACTGTCATTTTGTATGTGTTAAAAAAGGGGAATTAACCGAATACCACCGATACAAATTATACAATTTTAGTTAACCATGTAAATTTAAATCAACTGAACATATACCCTACTCTTATCCCTAGAGGCAAAATGTAATGTAATACCGAAATACATGAAATCAAGTGCACAATACCTTAAAAACGCACCGAGGCCGAGATGTTGATGGCTTGCCTCCCACAGGTCAAGGGGACCTGAGTAGTGGGAAATGGGGCGTAGACCGGCTATTTTGTTTTTTTCCCCACAGCCGGTCTACGCACCCTAGGTTTTACAAACTTTTTTTTCCACAGCCGGTCTACGCACCCTGGGTTTTCTCGATTCAACTTGCCTGGGGATTAAAAAGCCGGTCCCTGGCACACCCAAATTTTGTTACCCCAGTGACCCATGCACAGGCATCGGTCAATGACGTCATCAGCTAGCCAGTCTTCATCTTCCCTGAATAAGTCCGTTTTCTGTTATAGTGTATTTATTCCCATTTTCAATATTTATAGTAAAGGGGGATTAAAAGGCCGCCTTCTGTCAAGCCTAATGTACAATGACGTCATCCATTATAAGCTTTTTTTCTCAATAAGGCATTTCCATACTGTTGCCCATTTCTCTAGGATCATTTCAAAGCTAAGATTTCAAATTAACACGAGAAATGAGTTCAGCTCCGTCACCAAAGGAGTATTTACCCAGGTCTTTTTCCTAAATCTAAAACTTATTCCAATTTATACCCATTGTTTCGTGTTCTATCTCGTGTTTATAGCCTATTAATATCCCCCTTTATCATGTCCATTCTTTAACACCTCTATCATGTCAACCCTATTTCTTCTTCGCCTTTGTAGATAATGCAATTTAAGCTTTGTCAATCTGTCTCCAAGGATTGCTTATTAACCATAGGGAAAATAAAAATGAAAACCCACTATCATCCATTTGTATGAAAACAGTCCCCTGCCAGGCGTGGTGACTTCAATGCGATTTCAGTAGTAATCCAATATTACGGCATAAACACAAATACATATGCGCATCTCACATTCGCTCAAAACATACCTACCACACCTTACTGTAGCATATAACAGATCAAAAATACTCATTCAGTAAAAGCAAGCCTCTCATGTTTTTTTAAATTACCTGCTTTTCTGACGTTATCATCCCTAATGGGTGCGAGGCGCCAACGCGGTAAATGCGGATCCCAGGAGGTTCACACATAAGTGTGAACTCTTAATCTGGCTTAATACCTCGACTGTACTCTGTGCTTCATCAAAGTTGATATTCAGCTACAATAGCTCGTATTTTCGCTCATTGCTCATATTTTCTGTTATTCATAAACCCGATCAAACCATCCTAACCTAACCTAACTTATTATATATAGCAAACAAATACATTCTACAGACCAGTTGTTGTTGTTTAGTGACATCGTGAAAAGCGACCTCATGTATAGGGATAAGGTATTGATGGTCATTAGCATATAGGTGTCAAGGTATTACAGTATCCGACTGGTCAACTATGTATGACGTCACCAGACAACCAATGCGATCTTTGGCGTCCTACTGGCATGTGTATTTGATGTTATTAATCAAAAATGACTAGACTATCCATCCCCACCTAACCTAATCAGAGGTTTAAGAATATACATTTTGGTCATCCACAACTGTAATTATTATTCGGTAATAAATACAAAAGTATAACAGCAACCCAAATGTCGTACTGCAATTTAAGCAGAATTGTACATCTGGCAGCAGACGAGCTGTCCTTATAAGGACCTCCCCCCTGCCCAAAGGACAGTTCAACTCAAGCTTCCTGTGCTAACACTCTGACCTAGCTCCAGCACTTGTGCATTAACGAACTTCGTTGTCTCGTATCTATCAACTCAACCATGTATATTTGTGAACTTTGCAAGGCTCCTAAACTAGGACCATTCCACCTGTGCCAGGCGAAATGTGCTGAATGTAGGATAACCTTCACCGCCAATCCTCGGCATCAGTGTGTTATTTTACTGTGTGCAATGTTCAGAGATATCTCGTGGGCATTATGATAAGATTTGTCCCTCGTGCTCCAAAGTGATTTGTGCTACCCGTAAGTATCATTGTTTTTATAACATCTGTTACGAGTCATAGTATATGTATAGATACTAAAGAAAATTGCTCAATAGCATCTAAATTTATGTATGAATTAGTATTTACAGTCGGCTGTAGAGCAGCATTCCATGCAGATCTAATGCAGATCATCTATGCAGCATTCCTTAAAAATATATATGTTTAACTATATAAATTAATTTAAATCTACAGGTCGCCACCCCGATGCATGTCCATTTTGCATGTATCTAAATGACCGAGTCTGATACTAGTTCTGATTCAGAGCACTCTGATGCATCATCGCACCAAAGCGTTCAATATGAAAGTAAGTCAATTACACTATTCGGCAATACCATTCACAATTCTTGTCAGATATATTCATATAATTATATTTATCATCGTTAATTATTATCATTATCATTTATATGATTTTAGGCTCGCCAACTCAACAGGTAGTGGAGGTAGAGGAAGAATATCCTCGTTGAGGTGGTGGTGAAGAGCCTAGCACGAGCCAAGCTCGCTCACCGACACCAGAAGATAATGACCACAGGGAAAGTTCTAATTGTAACATCCTCAATAATTATTATTATTATCAGCATATTTCAAGAACGACATTATTATTATTATTAAAGTTCCTATATATTAAATTTTATTTACTGAAATCATTATTCTTGTTACTTATAGGTTCGCAACTGGAGGACGGAGAAGAAGACTCCCTGCATCTAGTTTTGGAAGCAGATTCCGATATGGATGTCAGCCAGCCTATCGCCAATTCTCCACCACCACTTCAGGAGCAGCAACAGCAGGTAGATGTTTTGCTTCCTCCTCCTCAACCCGAAGTGCTTGAAGTGATCAATAATTTCAATGGGGGGTACATACGCCATTCATATAGCATCCCAGATCATGCCCAAGGAGATCCTGCCCATTATTTGACTATATATCGTGATTATTTTATTCAGCAAATAGAATCCTTATTTGATGCCGTTCACCCCAATTTCCCTCCTGCCCTCTTGATATACCCCGATTTTACTTTTAATTTACAACGGCTTAATCAAGAAAATGATCCTGATTTTGAGGGAGAATTACCTATAAGGGCTGAACAACGCACTGTATCTAGGCATGAGGCTAGTGTTGTCGTAGATCAATGGATTGCTGAATTGGATAATAAGTTAGAAGAGTTCTTTGCCGAGACAGAAGGTTCTAGTCTAGGTATACAGAGCATTTCTGGTTTATATATAAATTCCATAGCAGTTCAGCACCCTATCCGTCTTGGGGAATACGTGCCTTATCCAGATAGATTGCGTGGTTCGAGACATGTTTTCAATCCTAAAGGCGAGCAAAATATATGTTTGATCCAATGTTTAGCTGCATATATATGTCTAGCTCAGGGGATGACATTAGATAATATCCGCAGATTTTCCAAGTCATCCAGGTGGTGTCTTAGATTTGTCCGTTGGAGTGAGGATATAGAAATACCCATAACGTACGATAATATAAATAAAATAGAAAATATAAATAAATTAAGTATATTTATCTATGTACTTACACGTGAAGATAATAGGTACTACATTAGTTAAGCTAGAAAAGGCAGGGAACATTCTGCTCCTAAAGTACCTTTGCTCATGCTAGAGGATCAGCATCTTGTACTCATTAAAGATTTCAATCAGTATGTCCGCAACATGCGCAGCAATCCAAATAGAGCACCAAGCAATCATATTTTTTGCCATTCGTGTTTAATTCATTTGTCACCTGATGCGATGCGGGATCACGAAGAGTCATGCGAAGTTAAACAAACATTGAAATTTTACCCTGAAGGTCATAAAATCAAGTTAAAAAATTACGGTCGTGCCTATGGTCCCTCTCAGACGGCATATTATGATTTCGAGTGCTTGTTGGACCCCTCCAATCCCCAAGGTATGATTGAGAAACGTCACAAAGCCGTGGCATATGCTTTTATCATCATCAACAGGGAATTTGAGGTGGTAGATAAATTAACGTATATGGGGGATGACCCTGTGAATCATTTCATTGATACTTTAGAGAAAGCATGGAAGAGAATCAAATCTGCCATGCCTAAATACAAAATATCTATGACACGTGAACATTGGCAAGCATATAGACGTCAGGCCACATGTGAAATGTGTTATAGGCCATTTAAATCAGATAAGGACAAGCACCGTCATCATGATCATGCTATTGAATTTAATAATTATCTTGCAGCCTATTGACAAAGGTGCAACATTTTATGCAGAAATTCTTATAAATATTTATACACATTCTCTCACAATGCGGCTTATGACCTCGGGGTAATTTTAAATGAATTGTCTAACCTCCCTAACCGCAAAATTGACATTGCCTCCAAAGATGGATTTAAGTTCATGAAAGTGGATATCGGTAAACTTCGGTTTATGGATAGTCTGGCTTTACTAAATGGTGGGCTTGAAAAGCTAGCTAAAGAACATATCATGGAAGGTAAACCCACCAATTACACCTCATTTATGCTAGATGACGTCCCTGCAGCCGCCCACCATTTATTAAAGACAGGCAAACAGGTCTTCTGCTATGATTATATTTCATCTTTGGAGAAATTAAATGAACCGGCTCTTCCTCCTCCCGAAGCCGTTTTCAATAGTTTAAAACACGAGGCCATAAGCGAGACCGATTATACACAGGCTAAAGAAGTCTTCAGATTAGCGGAATGCAAGACCATTGGGGACCATTTGAAGGTCTATTTGAAAGTAGATACTGGACTATTGTGTGATGTGTTTACTGTATGGCGCAAGACCATGCTTGAGCTGTACAAGTTAGACATCACACTATGTCTCGTTATCTAGTTTTGCATGGGACGCTTTCTTGTTTAAGAGCCAAGTTGTCTTGGACTATTTCTGATCCCCATTTGTACGATGTATTGCGTAGAAATCTAAGAGGCGGATTTACCTCTGTTGTGCGGCAACATACAAGTGTACAAAATGAGCATACAGGTGCTGATCCTTCTAGCACTGATAAATATATTCTTTATTTAGATTTTAATGGCTTATACGCCACCTTTATGACAGAACTGCTTCCTCAAGGTGGGATCCGTAAATTATCTGCTGCCGAATGCAATGATTGGCTCCAACAGGGATTGGAAAATATTACATGTGATGGGGATAAGGGGTATTGGGTCATGTGTGATACCAAGCATGTCGCACCTGAGGTGGCTCGATACACCGATGACTTACCTTTAACCCTGTCGCATGCTAATATTTCTACTGATCTTCTGTCCGATTATAGCAAACACATTTTAAATACCGAAGATCGTAAACTCCAAGAAAAATAAATTAATTGCCTCACATCTCCCTCAAAAAGATTACTTTGTGAGTTTAGATTTGCTTCAGATGCTGATGAAATTGGGATTGGAAGTGGCAAAGGTAAATGCAGTTTATGAATTCCAACAGAGCAAGTACCTTAAGGAATTTGTCGAAACAAATGCTCGTGAACGTGCAAATACACCTTGCGCCATTAAGGGGAAAGCTTTCAAGGTGGTATCAAATGCAATTTACGGCAAGAGTTTGACAAATGTGAGTAAATATGGCGATCAGCATTATTTAGTTACATCACGAGACAAATTCCAAAAGCATGCACGCAATCCGTTCTTCAAACGGAGCATTTTGTTAAGTGAAGACAGTCATTTGCACAGTTAAGAAACAATCACTTAAAGTCAATACACCAACCTATCTGGGGTTCCAGATCTTGCAAACAGCCAAGAGGATCCTATATGATTTTTGGTACAATACCGTCAAAGCTCATTATGGAGACAAAGATTGCTGTATACGGATACAGATTCGTATTTGATTGAATTAAGCTGTCCAAATGCTTTTGAGGAATTAAATAAACTGCCTTTATCTAAGCATATGGATTTCAGTAATTTCCCTCCTGAAAATCCCTATTTCGACGACACTCGCAAAGGTCAACTAGGTTTGTTAAAATCGGAAGTGGGAGACAAAATTATCAAGGAACTCATTGCATTGAAGCCTAAAATGTACTCAATTCTCACTCAAGATCAGGTTCAGATCTGTCGTTGTAAAGGAATTCCCACTTATCATCAGTCTAAACTCACTCATGCTGCTTTCCAAAGTGCTTTAGAGTTAAATATTGGGCAGAGGTTCCAATCCAGATCTATTAGGAATGTTAAAGGCCGTATGTGTACCTGTCTCACTACAAAACGTGGATTGTCCGCCTTTGACGATAAACGTTATGTACCGAGTCCTACACAGTCTTTGGCGTATGGACACCCCGATATACCTCGAGCAGAAATTCATAAAGAAGAGAATGAGGAGGAGGAGGAGGATGTACCTGCACCTGCTGCCGCTGCACGTCCTGCAAGACGTGGATTCCATCCCATATTCAACATGTGGGGAATACGCGATGCACTGGTTAACAAGACGTTTCCTCACAATTAGTGACTGAAGAAATTGGTGATGGAACATTGCAACCTCCCCTAACCTGTCATTGATGTTTGAAAATTGCTGCCTCCTCTAACCTATCATTGATGTTTGAAGATTGCTGCCTCCCCTAACCTGTCATTGATGTTTGAAAATTGCTGCCTCCCCTAACCTATCATTGATGTTTGAAAATTGCTACCTCCCCTAACCTGTCATTGATGTTTGAAAATTGCTACCTCCCCTAACCTGTCATTGATGTTTGAAAAATTGCGGGGCCCCTGACTCATTACTGATGTTCTGAAAATGCAGTCTCCCCTAACCTATGTTGAAAATGTTCTGTTGTATATCTATGTTGAAAATGTTCTGTTGTATATAAAAAATAAAAATTGTGAAATGTACACTTTGATGTTTTTATAAAACCGTGCCCCCTAACCTATGTTTTGAAAATGTTCTATGCAAAAATAAAAAAAATATGAAATGTATACTTTGATGTTTTTATGAAACCTCCCATATTTAAATATAATAACCTTATTATACTTATGTCAGTACAAACCCAACATGAGTCATGGATAGTTCACCTATCACTGAAGAACAACTCGATATTTTCAATGAACCAAGCAGAATAATCATTGCAGGATTTTCCAATGGCGGAAAATCTCATTTGTGCACTAAACTCTTACAAAAATACCATCTGAAATTCTCCATTATTATTATATGTTGGGGCAGTTACAAAGCTCTGCTAGACGATCCAGTAATTAACAAGAAAATAATAGCTCAACCTGAAATTATTAACCCTTTAGATGAACGTACAGACGATTCACCTATTTTAATTATTATCGATGACTTTCATCGAATCTGCCAATTCCAAAATTGTGTCTGATATCTTCACTAAAGGCAGACATCTTGCTATTTCGTGTATATTCATTACCCAAAATATATTTTTCTCTGGAAAATATGCTAGAAGTATAAGTTTAAACGCCTCCCATTTCATATTAGTGAAATCTAGAGATTTAGCTCAAATTGAGACTTTAGGACGACAGTTATTTGGAAAACAAGATTCTAAAAAGCTTTTGGGTATCTACAAGAAAGCCACCAGTAAACCTTATGGATATTTATTAGTGGATTTAGGAGTAAAAACCCCTGAACGCATCACCTTCCGTAGCAATATTGTTGGTGAGCAACCATACGAAATTGTTTACCAATGGTGAATGTACTAAACAACAACCACAAGGGGAGGTTAGGGGGGTGGGGTGTATAGGATGTGTTCCCCACAACAACAACAACCACAAGGGGAGGTTAGGGGGGTTGGGTGTATAGGATGTGTTCCCCACAACAACCACAACCACAAGGGGAGGTTAGGGGGGTTGGTATATCGGATGTATATAACAGCTAAAACCATACAATTCGATATCACTTTATTAGAAGATGGAGCACGTACTAGATAAAATTTATTATAACCCCGCATCCTCAGGAGGGTTAGGGGGGGGTGTCAATAGGTTGTATAAAGCAGCTAAAACCCTAAAGCCAGATATTACTTTATCAGATGTGAAAGAATACTTGAAATCATCTAAAGCTTACACTTTGCACGCATTAAAACCTCGCAAATTTCAACGAAGAAAGGTGCCGAGTCCTAAACCCCGTATATATTTAGCTTGTGATTTAGCAGAAATGGGATTATTGGTCAAACACAATGATGACATTAAATACATTCTCGTCTGAGTCGATATTTTTTCACGGTATGCGCAAGTAGCACCTCTGAAACGCAAAGATGGACAGACTGAGTAAAGCTCTGAAAAAAATATTGGAATCCTCATATTTCCAAGGAATACGTAAAATAAATACAGATCGAGGAGGTGAATTTTATAATTCTCATATGCAACGAATGCTTGCAGTTAAAAATATTAAACTATATAGCGTATTTTCTCAAGAAACAAAAGCCGCTATCGCCGAACGCTTTATACGTACCATGAAAACTAAGATTTATAAATATATGACTGCGCACAATACCTCGAGATATCTGCCCATATTGCCTGATATCATAAAGGCGTATAACACAACACCCCACCGAGGGTTAGGTGGTCGGACTCCAGTTGACGTCCATGCTTTATCTCGTCCACAAGATATAAAGAAACAGTTCAATCTCATGTATAACAGCAAGGACAAACCTAAAGCAGGTCTTAGTTCTCTACTAGCTGTCGGGGACACAGTTCGCATTACTCTCTCCAACAGAATTTCGACATTCAAGAAAGGTTTTGCTAGACAAAACACGGGAGAAATTTTCAGAATTATTCGTATAGATAAAAGCCAGCCTATCCCATTATATTTTTTTACAAGATTTGAATAACAAGCCCATTGACGGAGGGTTTTATAAGGAAGAATTAACCCTAACCCATTTACCAGCTGCATTTAATATTGAGAAGGTCCTACGCAAACGTACATTACCCAATAATAAATTACAGTATAAAGGTACGACGGCTACGATTCTTCATTTGATCAGTGGATTGATGCTGATGATTTGTTGAAGATATGAAGAAGCCATTAGTATACCAGTACAGAGAGTTGGTGACCTTGCTGAGCAAACTCAATTCCTCAGCCAGGAAAAAATTGATTGCTCAGTATAAAAAACCACATTCATTGCTTGTCAGAGATTTTCAACAATTTTCTGAAAAATAGGCTTCCGGTTAAGAAGAAAGTTATAGTCAAATTGAAGAAATATAGAGACACCTTGCATTCGCTGGCTTGCAAGAAACCCTCAATTTCAAACAAAAAGCGTATTTTATTGACTCGTAAAGGAGGCAGTATCCTCGGTATATTATTACCCATAGCTGCTAGTTTAATTACCAGGCTATTTAATAAATAAAAATGAAAGAATATTATCTAGTACCTCGTAAATCCATCGATGAGGGCCCTGCTAAAGTACCAGTAGTAAAAAAAGCAGAAGTAACGCCATCACTAGCTCCAACACCAGCAGCAAGTACTCCAGTAGCACTAGCTACAGTACGAGCTAATCCTTCAATAGTACATTTGGTACATTTAAAATTGAAAGCTAAAGATCATGATTATGCTACTTCGCTGTTAAATTATTTTGATGAAAGCAAGATGGTGCAATGGGACGTCAATGGGAATCTACAAATGCCAGTGACTGGAATAAACATAATTGATGATATTTTAACTAAAATGACAATTCACCGCTCTGTATTCCCACGAGAAAAATTACCGCTGGTTAAATTATTCATCTCTTTAACCTCAACTCCACGAGAAATGTTTAGGAATACAGAATCTCGTAAACAAGTATTTAATGATGACGTGGTACTAAGAAGAAAACGGGTGTATGCTCCTACTACAGCTGCTGGAGAAACTAAACGCCCTAAAGTTGGCGGAGGAGCAACTTGGCTAGCTTACTAAAGGTGAGTGTATAAATAGATGTTCTGTTTTGTTTTTAGTTTATTCATTCTTAGTCTGGCAATGGATTCCCACGTTATTTACGCTACTAGTGTTTCTAATACAGATTTATTTCCTAATAATGTACCTAGGGCTTTTGAAAACAGACTGTATAATCAACTCGCGCTGGATTCTAGACGTTCCTACGAAATGTGTCTCCAGAATATATTATTGCCTTCGTCATATTACATTATAAGATCGGATGATCTGGAGAGTTATATCCGCGTGAGAATTATGTACCTAGATGCTAAAGGAATTAGTTACAAACATTCTAAATTTCTACCGAAAACTAATATTTTAGCTGGTAGCATAAAGGAAATTATATACGCCATCAATAATGAAATTACCCATATATTTACTCAGAACGATTTGAGTTTTGTGTCTGATGTCTATAAGACGCATTTCCCAAGATATGCTGATGCATATATTAAATATGGATCGATTTCCAATGTATTGTATTATGACGATAATCGAGCAATATGCAGGATTTCCCTATCTTTTGGGGCGAGTATTGGCAAGGTTTTAGGAACTGAACAGCATAAAAATTATGATATATACGTACACAAGAATTATTTGGATGAAACACCCATATCAGACACGTGTCCCTACCCTCCACAACCCAGGGGCATGATGGATTACTTGTGTGTTTATTGCGATAAAATTGCACCCACGATGTACGGAAATTTATTAGTGAATATATTGGACGTAGTGTCTTTGCAGGGTGGTGAAAGCACGAATAGGAAACTATATAAACCTCTAAATACAAATGTACTGGATAGTATAAGTATTGCAGTAACCGATCCTAATGGGACTCCTATTTATTTCGATAAACGAGGAAGCACAACAGCTGTTTTACATATACGACCCCGAATTGGGTCTATATAATAAGGCCATTACAGTTCCGAGCCTCATTACTCATCTGCAAGCTACAAAATGCGCGTCAATTTCATCCCTCCGTCTGTAGACGAAATATTCTTAATTATCCCACCTGCCTCATATAAAGGAGGTGGGCTGAGTGATATTAGAATATTCAATAGGAGTCATATAAGAGGAGGTGGTATATTCAGTTTCCTCACTGGTTTAGCCCGTAAAGCAGCGCCATTTTTAATGAGAACCCTCGCTCCTGCCGTCTTAAGTATGGGTCAGAATGTATTGCAAGACATGCAAACAGGTGAACATTCCTTTAAAAAGTCAATGAAGAAGCATGGGATCGAATCATTGAAGGGAGTTGGGCGTCAGATTTTAGGTGGTGGTAAAAGGCGGAAAAAGTCTAAGAGAAAGGCTAAGGCCCCCAAATTAGCACTTATTCGCAGTTTCACAAAACAGAATAAGAGATATAATGACGTGTTTGCATAAATTACAATTCATTCCTCTCATAGCAACCAGCATGAATACTACTACTACTACACAAGGAGCGGGGCTACAATCCCCTTTGGAAAGTTACACAGTGGCTGTAACAGATGGATTTCCCAAACTTAATTCAGCACGTATGATTGAGTCCACTATAGCCAGCAGGAAAAATATTGATATTTTACCTGTTAATTTAGGAATTAATAAATTTAAGGACTCTTATATCGAATTTAGAATCCCTGGCATTCCTGGTCATTTCCTGGATATGTCATCACTAGCCCTAGAAGTGGGGATAGAATTAACAGAAGCTGACGCCGCAATAGATTCGGGCAAAAAAGTAACTGTCGCCAATGGATTATCACAAACACTTTAAAACAGTGGTGGTGTATTTCAACGAACAAGTAGTTGAAAGTAATTCTTTATTTTCTTATTGGGCGTATATAAAGCTGCTAACGACTCTTTCCAGAAGTAAAATTGATGGTTTTAAGCATCTAGCGCATTTTTATAAAGAAGAGGCGCTAACGATACCCAATAAAATTGATACACAGTATTTTGCTACGACCACGATAGATCAGGATGAGAAAATGGCTAATATGAAAGAACAGGGCATTTATACGTGCTTTAAATTACTGCTGGATATTGCATCTATTAGCGAATATTTACTAGATAACGTAGATGTAAGAATACGTTTGGAGTTAAATAGTGATAAATGGGTTATTGGCAGTAATACAGCAACTGCTAATTATAAATATAATATAAATATGGCCCGATTATGGATAGATAGATTAACCCCATTCCCTTCTGGGCTACTAGCTATTAACAGAGCACTCGCCCAAAATAATGGAGCAGTAACATATATTTGATAAAACCCTATATTCTAGGTCAGGGCCAAAAATCATTAACTATGGACCAACCCTGGGGTGGAGTCATCCCTGAGAAATTATACATGGCCATTATTGATATGGAAGCCATTTCTGGTGATTACACCTTAAACCCATTATATTTCAACAATTCCGCCTTGAGCAACGTATATATCTCTGTGAACGGCACGAGTTTATTTAATATCGCGTGTGATTTCCCCCATAAATGTTCGAAATTATATTATACGGTATTGAATGCTGTAGGATTTAATGTAGATAATATTTTGTCCTACGAATCGTTCGTTAAAGGACAAACTCTGCTGGTCTTTAATTTATTACCAGAAGAAATAAAGGGTACAGTTTCCTTGGAAGCGACAGTGAATTTAAGAATTACATTGGAATTTAATACCGCTATAGTGGGAAATAAAGTTATACTGCTGTTTGGTCCTACTACAGGGGTTATGAAAATTAATGCTGACCGACGTATTATTTGCGAAACGAGAGCCTAAGAAACATGAATTGTTTAGAAATAAACAATGGGTTGAAAAATATATATTTAGGGGAAGAAGCCATATATATATCGGATGTTATTTAGCGAACGATGTACGGAGAATCTTCAAGAAATTAAATAAAGAGCCAGTGGTATTTATTTTAAATACTTTAGATGAGAAATCCCCTGCAACGATGATGGGTCATTGGATGACTGTGTATGTACACAATAAACCTTCAGGAGCAATTATCGCCCTGTTGGACAGTTTTGGGCTGAAGATGGAATCCCATTCAAGTTATTTACAGGAATTCCTCTTTCATTTTGAAGATTACAGAATTTACATGTCCACACAACGCACACAGAGCATGGACTCCTATTATTGTGGAGCCTATGCCATGTTTTTCGTTTATCAATTATGCAACCATAACTTGAGAGCTGCACTATATAAATTGGAAACTTTATTTGAATATGGGGAATATAATATGAACGATAGGAAGATAATTCAATTTGCATATTCTAATTTTGCAATGCCTAACTGCAAAAAGACATTTTGCATAGATGGACAAGATAAATGTCTATCGCTGTGTGATGAATCCTCATATTACTGAGCTGTAAGTATATTTCTAGATGTTTGCCATATATTGTCTTTCATATTATTGCTGATTTGTTACTATTATTATTATTATTATTCTGTGTTGCTAATATGGTTTCTATTTATTCTTCCAGATTTGATGTGGCAGAGGAACTGGTCTCAAAAAATTACCAGGATCTAGGATTGCTATGACCAACATCTGAAATATTATGCTTGTTCCCCATTACAATTTTACTGTTAAGACTAGAATGTAAACTTTTATTACCAATAAAATAATAGAAACCTATACAATGTATATTCTTAAACCTCTGATTAGGTTAGGTGGGGATGGATAGTCTAGTCATTTTTGATTAATAAACATCAAATACACATGCCAGTAGGACGCCAAAGGGCGCATTGGTTGTCTGGTGACGTCACATATAGTTGACCAGTCAGGTGCTGTAATACCTTGACACCTATATGCTAATGGCCAGCAATACCTTATCCCTATACCTGAGGTCGCTTTTCGTGATGTCACTAAACAACAACAACAACTGGTCTGTAGAATGTATTTGTTTGTTATATATAATAAGTTAGGTTAGGATGGTTTGATCGGGTTTATGAATATCAGAAAATATGAGCAATGAGCGAAAATACGAGCCATTGTAGCCGAATATCAACTCTGATGAACCACAGAGTACAGTTGAGGTATTAAGCCAGATTAAGAGTTCACACTTATGTGTGAACCTCCTGGGATCCGCATTTACCGCGTTGGCGCCTCGCACCCATTAGGGATGATGACGTCAGAAAAGCAGGTAATTTAAAAAAACATGAGAGGCTTGCTTTTACTGAATGAGTATTTTTGATCTGTTATATGCTACAGTAAGGTGTGGTAGGTATGTTTTGAGCGAATGTGAGATGCGCATATATATTTGTGTGTTTATGCAGTAATATTGGATTACTACTGAAATCGCATTGAAGTCACCATGCCTGGCAGGGGACTTTTCATACAAATGGATGATAGTGGGTTTTCATTTTTATTTTCCCTATGGTTAATAAGCAATCCTTGGAGACAGATTGACAAAGCTTAAATTGCATTATCTACAAAGGCGAAGAAGAAATAGGGGTGACATGATAGGTGTTAAAGAATGGACATGATAAAGGGGGATATTAATAGGCTATAAACACGAGATAGAACACGAAACAATGGGTATAAATTGGAATAAGTTTTAGATTTAGGAAAAAGACCTGGGTAAATACTCCTTTGGTGACGGAGCTGAACTCATTTCTCGTGTAAATTTGAAATCTTAGCTTTGAAATGATCCTAGAAAAATGGGCAACAGTATGGAAATGCCTTATTTAGAAAAACGAGCTTATAATGGATGACATTGTACATTAGGCTTGACAGAAGGCGGCCTTTTAATCCCCCTTTACTATAAATATTGAAAATGGGAATAAATACACTAACAGAAAACGGACTTATTCAGGGAAGATGAAGACTGGCTAGCTGATAACGTCATTGACCGATGCCTGTGTATGGGTCACTGGGGTAACGAAATTTGGGTGTGCCAGGGACCGGCTTTTTAATCCCCAGGCAAGTTGAATCGAGAAAACCCAGGGTGCGTAGACCGGCTGTGGAAACAAAATAGCCGGTCTACGCCCCATTTCCCACTGCTGACCTGTACCCCACGGAGCCCCAGGACACTAACTTCAGTTCTCTTAAACTACCCCCGAGACCTATAATTTTCCTCTGGAGGTTGGCTCTGCCTAGGAGCCAATCAATTCAAAGCAAAGCTGGAATATACTGAGGCTGGGCTAATGGGTGACAAGGCACTACTCTGTGGGGGACTGCCTCTCAAAGCTCAACCAATGAACACAGTGTCACTCTCAGGCCAGCCAAAAATCTTAACTTAGCCCCTCCCCCTAGGCTCCTTGGATATAGGCCTGTTCAGATAGTTCTGTTTTACTCCCGTAGAATCATGAACCATTCCCACGCTACAACAGGAAACCCAAATGGTCGTATGGCTCCCTCACTCTAAACTTGAGAATTATGGTAATTCATCATTGTTCTTAAAACAATCAAATGGTTAGTGGGGAAGGCAGGAGGAGAGGGGAAACCGATTGGAAAAGGGGATTGGAAATGACGGAGACAAATGATTTGGAAAGATTCGAGACAAAAGGGATTGGAGAAGAAGTGACTTGACCTGCCTAAGGGGAAATTTGACTCTGGTAAGAAGGGATCCGGCCAGCAGGGAGGGGGGATAATGACCAAAGGGGGGGGACTGACACACACCATTACACCGAAGCCCCCTAGGGGTGGGTCATGCGTATACGCCTCACAAACTCCTCAAGAACCGTCAGTCCGTCGGGATCGGGTTCAGCGACGAAAGGAGGATTGACAATAAAAGGGTCCCCTCGCTCGAGAGGTTGGGTACTATGGGTGAGAGTATGCTTCCCCAAACACCCGGGCATCAAAACAGTAGTAGTCCGAAAGAATAAGAGACTGGCAAAAGGCCGCCAGGAAATGACAATTAGAAATTTGAAGAGGGGGGGGGGGATGAAACGAGGAAAAGGAAAAAGTTCCGGCAAAATTTGTAGACACAGCAAAAGGAGCATAAGGCTTCAAAGGGACATGACTGACCCATTGAGCATCACACTCTGGGAGCAGCCCACTAAGCCTCCTCACGACAACGAGCCAGAAAGGGCGGGGGTATTTATATATAGTTATTAGTGCTTAGAAGTGTTGCAGAAAAGAAAACTGATTATGACTTTAGACCAATGCAATTATTAGAAACGTGCAAATTAATGAAATCGCTTCAAATTTAAAAGAACTAAAATGCCCAGAGGCTTGCAAGTTAATATTATAAGTTACGACAACTTTTGTAATAATAGGCATTTGGATGGTCAGCACAGTAACCGGACCAAGCAATGTGATTAGTCATTGCGCGAATTCGCCTTGGCTATAGGCACATCTTGTAGGTTAGTGAGGCTGAGCCTTTACCAGATTATTCCGAATGTAAACCGTTACAAACCTTTAATGCATTCACTAGAACATTATATTGTTGAATGGGAGAATTTCTTTTAGACCGCCTGCCCTATAGTACCACCAACTAGCTTTCACTGAATCTGGTGTATTGGACGACATCATAACAATTTATCCAAAATTTGCTTGTCTGTTTTAAAGAATGAAAAACTAATTTATATTATATTGAAGCTGCATCTCTTACGATCCTATCCCTGCCTTTGTGTGGCAGTGCCCAACCATGTTTTATTTACATATTTGTACATTGAAACCGATTGTAACCATTATATGTGCGCTTCAACCTACAGTTCAGACCTATTGTGTATGATCCTGTCCTGTGTGACAGTGAATACCAGCATTATCCTCACAAGGAAGACCTAATTGAATTCCCCAGATTAGGCACAGTTGTATTTTAATTGTCAAAAACGATGTTAAAAGGGTAGTAGCATAAATGCAGTTGTACCTAAATGTGTTAATAAAAAAATCAATACCATGACATTAAATATAAACCCTTTTACCATTTCTTGATAAAACGTAACTGGAGAACACCGAATGCGGGAGAGAATGAGGTGATAATTTTACCAATGGACAGTTAAAATGTGTCGTGTTGAACTCTCGATTACTTGAGGAACAGCAAGTTATAGTCGAAGAATTGATCAGCACAAACTGACACCATCGTTAGCAGGTAAAGCATAGTATCCGTACAGCATTTAACATTATAGGAACTCTTATGTATTTTATTTATTGATATGGTTATGCCGCCTGTGAATACCCAAAATTGGATAAGCCTTACAATCTATTATTAATTGTCATACAATATCTTATTAGAATGTTATTTGCATTGGTTACGATGTTTACTTCCGTCAGGCAATCCGTGACAACCTGAAGGATAATCATTACCTGGTATAACGAGTAACTAATTACGCTAGCCTCACCGACGAGGAGTATCTCTGTTCATATCTAGTGGTCCAGGATATAATCAACTATACAGGTAAGCTGTATTTGTTTTAATTTTTTACTAATTTGTAGTTATAACACCTAGTAACATTGTAGTGAATTTTCTACCAATCGGTAATTTCGATTGATAGACTTACATTACCCCCCCCCCCCTCACCTTGTATAGGAAAAATTTGTGGGAATAAACTCACAGTTCACTATCATACAGTCCGCTATCCAAATATTAACGTTAGAAATAAATTACTATATTAATTTAATTAATAAAATTAAATAAATCTATAAATCCCACGAATCAGTTTTCCCCCACAGCAGGAAATAAACAATTCCAATTCTGCTACTTTTTGATTACAATGTGTGGATTGGCAGGCAGAAGGGTTATTAGGTGGGGCAAAATATTGAAGTTCAGGAAATATAAGAAAAAGTACATTTAGAGTTTACTATTTATACTGATAAAATTAACTAGCAGCAATTAGGCAACTTAGTCACGACTAATGAATTCTGCTTGCCTGCACCTTTATTATAGGTCTTATCTTTTATTAACATGCAAGCCACGTGTATTTTACCACGTGTTATGGCTTAATCGGGGCTCTTGCTTCCCAGGCTTTGTGGCAGACTTCTGGAGCTAGATTAACCCTCCCTCTCTCCCATCCACGAAGTGGCAAGGAGACAAGTTGGTTGCAGGACTCTTCCAGCAATCCCCAGAGATAGCATCCTGAAGCGGTCAGCACTGCCACTTCTGTATACAAAAACAAAAATCTGCCAACTGCCTCAAATATTGTAAAATAGTGTACTACCCACGATAGTAGTCCAGAATATAAAGATTGGCAACAAATGCGTACTTCAAAATAGAGTACACTGGACTAAGACTTCCTGAATCTAAACTGTCCAAGAGTTAAAGCTTTCTTGGTAACCAGAGTGCCAAAAATGCACGTATCTCACAATGATTAGCCAACACTGCTCTCACTATTCCTCCTGCTCGGGATAATTGACGAGGGAGGGAGGGAGGGGGTTGGGACGTACTACCCGATTCACTTAGCCTACAGTTTTATTTTTTTTTTGGCCACCGTCTTACGACTAATATCACATGCTCGCGTCAAGCATCTAGATTACCACTTCAAGTGGTAATCTTTGTGATCACAGGACACCATCTCATTACACGTTTCGCTTTTCCCTTTCCCACTAGTGCACAATTTCCTTTCCCAGGAACTGCTGCTCCTGAAGGTCTTATTTCCGCCTACGACAGTGCTTCAGGCGTTATTAATGCACCCACTTTGCCCAGAACTGCATCAGCCGTGAGCAGAGTTGCAGCATCTGTGTGGGAAAAACATTACAGATGTTGCAAGGCTACCTACCTACCAGCACTGCCTATGAGATGAAGCCCACACCGCCGTTTCATCGGACTACACAGCTAGGAAAGCTGAAATTCAGAAAATGACCGAAGCCAGCTGAAGCCCAGACCTTCTGACAAGGGGCGGCGCTCCACGCAACTACTGGACAAACAACACCCGCGGCAACACCCAATCTCAGATCGACGACACCGCCTAACCAGGCCAGCCAATCATCGACCCGGCCGTCGCCGCCGACACCAACCACTATCGACAGCGCTGCTGCTTATCCATTTCGAGAAAAAGAAAACACTTGTGTATACAAATACCAAAATATCTGCCAGAGTTCTTACATTAATGTACAGCCACTACCACGCATTGCGTTTCGGGCAAGTACTTAATTCCATGTTCCACGGAATATGACTGCCAAATATTTTAATAACCAAGTACCCATTTTACTGTTGAGTAAAAAGAGGCTACGGGTAAGGATTGATACCTAATAAATTTTCCCCGGCCAGGATACTATATCAGAAGGCAGTACCAAATACCTTGTAGAAAATATTTCAGCCTTCACTATCTGAGGCCATGCTCACCAGATACGTCGCAACCAGTGGCCATCACCCCAACCTATAGACCCCATCAAGCCTACAGAACCAACTCCAATACCGGCAAGCACCCACACCTCGTAGGACCCCCCTCCCCACCGATCGTGGGACCTGCAGGTCAACCAACGCCAGGACGTGAACCCAGGAACGCAAACACCGACCCCGGACCACTCAGGAGCAATGGCAGATAATTACTAAACCACAACCTTGGAAGAAAACTTCGTTACCGCGTACCAAGTCAACATAAACCCTTGAATGAAGATCTCACATACCTACGCGAGACAAGACATCCAATCCGGAAGGAAGTATTAGCAGGTCAAACTTCGACGTAGAATCATTTACACAGGGAGGGTACATGCGTGAACTGCAAACCCTCGCAGATTCTTACTCCACAACTCACGTCACCCAGCCCTGCCAATGACATGTGATAGCCCATGTCATGTTCATAGCAAACGGCGCCATCTGTTTGTATTCGGTGCATTTCATACGCCAGCTGTAGGTAAACAACAGCGTACAGGACGCCCACCAAACTAACACTAGTCATGTACCATTACAAGTATTAAAGTCAGTAACCAAACAATAGCTATTATCAACCATACAACCAAGACTTCCCCAGCAACACAAACTTCCACATCGATCTAAAAATTGTAGCGGCCTGCTAGCAACTATCTACCCAGCAACCCAAGCAAAAAGACCAAGTTGTATTAAGACCTAATCCAGCAGTCTTCCGAACAAGAACCAACTGAAGGCAGCCGCCTTCACCATGCTCTTAAAGAGGGAATGGTGAAGTTTCACCATGCCCTTAAAAAGGGAATGGAGAAGTTTCACCATGTTTCATGTTTGGTATGTGAAAGTGTTCCGTTTTAAATATGCTGTAATTAGTAGTACTGTTTCCCTTTGTTTACATATTGTTCAACTAAGTATCAGCTTCATCTGCTTAACAGTTCTAAGCTATATAATGAGAAATTATGAGAGATTAGTTTAGTAGATAATTACTAAGTAAATAGGCGTCCGAACGCAACAATGTCAAACACTGCACCTGCCGCAACTGTAAGGAGACCGCGCCGGGCTATCACTGTTCCTTACGCAAGGCAGTGCGGATGGCTCTAATCTCCATGTAGCCATTTGGCTTCCTAGGTTAAGTTTTATTAATGTGTTTAAGTAGGATATAGGTTCATCCAATGTGTTATTAGTGGAAGCATTTAATTTATAATTTTCCCCAGTTGAGTGGGAACATTTAGTATTTTATTTCATAGATAATTCTTTGCCCGTGTCTATCCTGAGCGAGCCACGTGGTGTACTGTTTTTGTACATAGTATGTACAAAACATACTATGTTTTATGTTGTGTTTTAATATTGTTTTATAAGTATGTAGGGATCTGAATGAGGAAAATTGGGTTACCATTTCAATGGGACAAAACGAGAGGTCCAAGATATAGAGCTGGGGAACATTCAGTGGGGGTGACTTAACTGTTTCCCGAGCCTTATTTTTTTAATTCTAGCAATCACTAACAGCCATCACACTGACATTAGTCAGGAAGGCGAGAATCTCGCCGTCTTGTGAGCGGAGGACCTGGAAAACCTCATGGTCTACACCCCCCCCCCCCCCTCCTTCGCGAAGAGGGAACTTCTCTCTCTTCTCTCTATCCCAACTTCTCACGTCAGTTCACAACTGAAAACTTTACTAGCAGGACCAGCCAG
The DNA here is from genome assembly GCF_040958095.1 of Procambarus clarkii. Lineage (NCBI taxonomy): Eukaryota > Metazoa > Arthropoda > Malacostraca > Decapoda > Cambaridae > Procambarus > Procambarus clarkii. The sequence goes on along the minus strand of NC_091160.1, from coordinate 49,872,674 downwards.
TGGATCCCTGATGGAAAGGAAAAACATTACGAACATTATGGAGGAGTTAAACCAGAACCTAGGTGTACTGAACCTTGTGTTCTACAGCACTGGTAATGCAACAACGAAGATAATTTTTACCTCCAGGTTGTCACACAAGGTTCCTACTGCTTCGCTATCATGATATCACCCCACAAGTGAAAAATGGAACTACATCACGAGCTCCAACAGTGCGTCAAGTGCTATGAGCTCTCCAGCCCCACCAACAAGTGTCAGTACCCCGTCCAGAAGTGCAGCCTCTGCGCCCTGGACCATTATTAATCCATCTAAGTCGACAAACCTTCGATGTCTATTCTTCAGTGGCGATCATCCGGTAATTTTCTTCCAATGCCCCAGCAGACAGGAAAAAAATCAAGGCCCAGGTCGTAGCCAAGAAAGCCAACCCTCTTAACTCCGCCACCAGATCCCCCGGTGCACTACCAGCATCTCTGCTTCCACCACTACCAGAAGACTTTCTAATCCTATCAAACAGTAACTACTCCCACCAGGCGCCCCAGCCTTCACAATGGGGACCCCAAGACCGAACCAGCATCCCCGCCACAGCCCCTTACATCACGTGCAGGCATTATCGCTGGTCTTATTCGACTAGCAGAGAGGCTTGCCGGACCAGACAACCGGTCCGTCAGGGGTATACGAGCAGGGAACTGAACGTGTTGTAGCCATTGGCCTGGGGTCAACGGCTACAGAGTTTGGCAGGTCCGTGAAATGGACTGTTTAGAGGACGGGCTGCTTTATTACCTAGCCTTAGAACATTGTACCTGTCAACATCCAACTATCTGCCAACCTTTCTACATTTCTTAGATAGTGATTACCAGTTACCAGGGAGAATGTCAAATAGAAAAATTAATGTCAAACAAATCCCCAGGACCGGACGAAGTGTTTGCCAGGGTGCTTGAAAATGTAAAGAGGCGCTCTTTGAGCGTCTAGTATAATAAAATTTAAAGTAGTGTGACAACGTTGAAGTAATCAGACAATATACGACACAAATATATGTTACGAATCAGCTAATTACCCGATTCTTAAGAATTAAATGAAATATTTACACATTTTCACCCTTCAGTTTTATTAGTAGTATGAAATTGCATAATATTATGTTTACAACAAGAGCATTTTGTTTTGGTATTTGTATCATGCTGTCATGTGTTAATTGATAGTAGTACTAGTAGTAGGAGGTATCAGTCAGTCATGAGACTAGGGAGTTGCGCTCAGGTTGTCGATTTGTAGTGGCCACTCCATTGATACTATTCAATACATCTTGTGGGTTTATCATGATTGGAGTCAGTCGGCGTCGCCAGCAATGGTGTGCGCATTATGACCAACTTAGTATCATTGACCAACCTCGTAACCAATTTTATGGTATTCATTATTACTGTATTATGCCAAGTAAACATTATGTTTATACTTATGTTTGGAGTGATCGTTCCCAGTTTTTCTGAATTTGCATCTGATAATTTGGTAACGGACGCCACTCCACCAGGCGCGGAAAAGCCCGAGTAGATTCGTTTGGACTGATGGTCAGACACGTATGCATTGATAAGTGTTTGGTTATCATTTTTGTTCATTGTGGTTGATATCTTGAGTTATCTTGAGATGATTTCGGGGCTTTAGTGTCCCCGCGGCCCGGTCTTCGACCAGGCCTCCACCCCCAGGAAGCAGCCCGTGACAGCTGACTAACTCCCAGGTACCTATTTACTGCTAGGTAACAGGGGAATTCAGGGTGAAAGAAACTTTGCCCATTTGCTTCTGCCTCGTGCGGGAATCGAACCCGCGCCACAGAATTACGAATCCTGCATGCTATCCACCAGGCTACGAGGCCCCTCGTAGATCTAGTCTGGTTAGATCGTTATTCACCATATATTATATTGTTATTGATCAGTGCTTAGGTGTTATTTCACCATTGTTTTAAAGTATTTCTAGAAGGTTTTTGTATGTGTGTTTTATTCCCCATCACACAGTATATTGGTGTTGTCATTTACAGTTGTGTTTTAATTCCCTAGACATTGATACCAATTGCGAGACAATTTTACATAATTTACAACTGTACGGCAACACGAACCACACCGAGGTGCATGGGGGTGTAACAATAAACAAGAGCTCTTTACCACAAAATTTTACCTTCACATAGGTCTTTTCATTTGTGTACTTATCTTCCTACTACGAATTTTACTTTCACATATAACCGACTAAAACACTGCGATAGTCGACAACGCGGTGCCTTAATAACAATGCCTTAATAACCAGCTGGTATTCAACTAGACCGACCTCCTGATGATCTTCGAAGACGCGGCAGGCGTTACTCTCCTTTATATCGGCCAGGAAGGAATAGATTTTACATTCTTTGACAGCAAGAAGGACCTTAGCCATTCAGGTCCACTATGTTAGATTGATCGAAAAGAACCTCCACTCCCACGCCAATTCCAGGCCACGAGAACCATCTTCATCAACGGGAAGGGTGTCAATGGATCACTGAAGAGCCAATAGCCGACATCTACGCCAGCGTAGAAAATTAAAACCTTCTTGGTCTCTCCTCGGCGAACATAAAACTGAAATTAACCTTCACCTCATTAGCCGCAACCATCCAAGCCACCACACAAGGACTACCGCTTTGGCATCAAGATTCCACCCACCCTACCAAATTAAGATGGAACGCTCTCAAACAATGTCCGAAGTGCTACCGGAACACGCATCTAGCCAAGGATGTCGGCAAACAAGGATGTTGCAACTGACAAATTATAACACTGAAACAGATGCATAACACTAAAGACAGTCATCTTAATCTCAAACCAACTGAATCCTATGCTTTTACCGACTGTTCTGTGCAATTAGGAAACTTGTAGAACAGATTGTGCATGTACTGTATATAAAGGGAATGAAATGATCATGTCTAGTACACACATTTAACGCCTGGGCAAGCACGACACAGACTGAGCTACTGGGTAGCTATCTAGCCACTGAGTACCTTAAGCGCAATGGGGATAGAGTGAGCGCTCTGCAGTCCTTAAATAACCCTTCAATTTATGTCAAAGTAGCTTGTAATGTTAAATGGAATGTAATTTTTGCCAATGATAACTATTTTATAAATTTTGTGTGGATCCCATCCCATGTTTGAGTTGGAAAGCATGACAGTGATTGGCCAATGAGGCTTGCAGGAAAGAAAACCGTTTATGACTTTGGACTATAATTCCTAATGTTTCTAATAATTGCATTAAAGAAATTACTTCAAATTTAGAAGACCTAAATCGCCCAGAGGGCTGAAAGCTGCAGTATTAAAATCTGTGACAACTTTTGCAATAGGTATTTGGATGGTCAGCACCTTAACCGGACCAAGCAATGTGATTTAGTCATTGCTCGAATTCGCCTCAGCTATAGGCAGATCTAGCAGGTTAGCGAGGCTGAGCCACTACCAGAATATTCAGACTATAAACCGTTACAAACCTCTAATGCATTCACTTTAACACTATGTTGTTGAATGTAAAACAAAGATTTTAGACCTCCTGGCCTACTACCAACTATTTCAATGAATCTGATGTACTGACGCCTCCCTAATAATTTATCAAAAAATTTGCTTGTTCATTTTAAAGAATGAAGAGCTATATATATTATTTTGAAGCTGCATTTCTCGCGATCCCATCCCTGCTTTTGTGTGGCAGTGCATAACAAAGTTGAATTTACATATCCGTACTTTGAAACTGATTGTAACCATGATATATGTGCTTCAACCTACAGCTCAGACCTATTTTGTGTATGACCCTCTGTCCTGTGTGACAGTGAATACTAACATTATCCTCACTAATAAGACTTAATTAAATTCATATTAGATAATTTTAATCAAATTGCATTTGTGCTGCTACCCTCTTATCTTTATTGACAGTTGTACCAAAATGTGTAAAAAAAAAAAAGTACTAAGAGATTAAATATAAACCCTGTTTCATTTCTCGATTTGACGCATTTGGAGAACACCGGATGCGGAAGGGAGAGAATGGAGTAATAATTTACTCCCTGGACAGTTAAAGTGTGTCATGTTGAACTCTACTATTACTCGAGGAACTGCATTGTCGAAAAATTTATCAGCACAAGTTGATACCATCGTTACAAGGGAAAGCATAGTATCCATACTGTATTTAACATTATAGGAACTTATGAATTGTATTTCCTGATATGGTCATTCTGCCCGAGAATACCCAAAATTGGGCGAGCCTCGCATACTAATGTATTAATAATTGTCATACAATATCTTATTAGGATGTTAGTGTTACGATGTATACTTCTGGCAGGTAATCCGAGACAACCTGAAGAATTAATATCAATTACCTGGTACAACAAGTAACTTGTTATTACGCTAGCCTCACCCACGAGGAGTATCAGTGTGTGTTCATACCTGATTGTCCACGCTATAATCAACTATACAGATAAGCTGTGTTTGTTTTAATTTTAGTTACTAATCATTTGTAGTCTTAACACCTAGTAACATTTTAGTGATTTTTCTACCAATCGATAATTCCGATTGATAGACTTACATTAATAACCCCCACCTTGTGTAGGAAACTATTTGTGGGAATAAACTCCCAGTCCACCTTATCATACAGTCGGCTATCTAAAATTAACGTAAGAAATAAAGTATATAAATATATGCGACCAAGCTTGAATGGTCCGCAAGCACCATTCAAGCTTGGGGGCCAGAACGCTGTTCAATCTGTCTTAATAGTTATGATAATTTGTTACGGCCTCGCTTACTGCCGTGTGGCCACACATTTGTGCCGAATACATTTACAAATCCTTCAAGAATAGTCAGCTGATGTGTCCAAGCTGCTGTGAATTATTTATTTATATTAATAAATTAATAAATTATAATCAATAAATCCCACGAGTCTGTTTTCCCCACACCAGGAAATATTCAATACAGATGTTAATGTATACGGTAATTCAGAAAAAATACCAATTCTATAGTAAATAGAAAATTATAGAAAAATTAATTGCGGTTCTCTCTGATTACAATGTGCGGATAGGCAGGCAGAAGGGTTATTAGGTGGACAAAATTTTGAAGTTTTTGAAAGGTAGGATAAAGTACATTTGGTGTTTACCGTTTATACCGATACGATTCATTAAACTATCAACAATTTGTGAACTTTGTTGACCAATTGTTTATAGTTTAGTCAACCCCCCCCCCCCCATCTACGATGTGGTAAGGAAACAAGTTGGTTGCTGGACACTGCTCTAACAATCCCCAGAGCGCTGAGCGCGTCATCCTGAAGCGCTCAACACTGCTACTTTTGTATACATAAAAGATCTGCTAACTGCCTCAAATAGTATCCTTCCCCACGATAGTAGTCCAGAATATAAAGAATGGCAACAAATGCATACTACAAAATATAGAGCATGCCGGACTAAACTTCCTGAATCCAAACTTCCTAAGGTGTTAAAGCTTTCCTGTTAACCAAAAATGCACGTATCTCTGATCAGCCAACATTGCTCTCCCACTATTCCTCCTGCTCGAGATAATCGACGAGGGAGGATGGGGGGGGGGGGGAGGGTGTATTACCCAATTCACTTAGTCTGCAATTATATTTTTTGGCCACCATCCTATGACCAATATCACATTCATGAGAGTCCGGCCCTGGCTACTATGGGGCGAGGACCTGTTGCCTGACCTCTCAGATAGTTGGTGGGAGTTTGCCGACCTGGCCGCCAAGGGGGTCTGGCGTGTTTACGTGACCTGCCAGTTGTTGCACGAGGGAGGGTGCCGTTTAGCTTGTCGGCACCATGGGGACCCCCCCCCCCCCTCCCTCTTGTTCACCAGAAGAAGACCATTGGTTTGTTTTCAGGACGTGCTTCACACCTTGCTCTGGAGATTGTGTAGTTGGACATGTTGCGTGTTCGTGGGGAATAGGTGTAGAGGCTCAAGCTCCTGATGACCCTACTGAGCGCTAGTGAAGTTTAACTCCGCGGCAGTGTACAAGGAGTTCGTAGCCCGCTATGGTGGACGGATTTTGACCCTCTCTGGGGACGGCAGTACGGTCGCCATTTCCAACCACTGCTGGCCTGTTACTTATGTGGCATTTTATGGTGTGCCCTTCGAGTTTTCGGAGGCTCCGCTTAGGAGATTCTTTGGCCAATATGGCACGGTGGTCTCCGTATGAACTTTCTTCTGGCAGGTGGCATGGGGTCTCGTGTGGTACATGGACTCTCGCCTTTAGACTAGTCCCCGGTTCCCTCCAAGGTTACCTTGCTGGGGTACACTCTTCGGGCATTCTATGATGGCAGCCACGCTCCTGTTATTGTTGTGGCCTTTAGGAGCACCTGGCAGCCACTTGCACTGGGGTTGCGGCTGCACCTGTTGATCTGTTATGGGAAGAGGATTTTCCCCCCATTGGTGGCGCAGGACTTGTCGCCTCATGATGGAGTGTGTGGGGAGGTTTCCCTGCCGCCTGCTGACCCGGTAGTGGTTCAGAGTTCCTCGGCTGCTGGCCCAGCATGTGTGGATAGTGTACATGAAGAGGTGGGCGGTGTGTGGGGCTCTGCCCCCGCAGTCTGTCTGTCTCGCTTCCGACGGCTTCTGCACCTGTTTCCGCCTCTGCACCTCTGTCGCCTTCGACGTCCCTGCAGGCTCCCTCACCACTGTTGGTCTCTTCCTCTCCTCTGGCAACGCCAATTCTTTCTTTTGTCTCTTCTGTGGGTGGCGGTCTCGTTCAGGCTGACATTCTGCGGGGTCGTGCTCCCCAGGTTGTGGGGAAGCCTGCCACCAGCTCTTCTCGGGTGCCTCCTGCAGGGGGGGTGACAGCTCCTATGACCAACGGCCTGTTCCCAAGCATTCACCTACGGATACGGGTGCTTCGCCTCCTCGTACATTGACAGAGGAATGTGAGGATGCGGCGTGTGTTGATATTTCTTCTGCAAGCCGTGCCTCTGTGGCTTACGAGGATGGTGCGTCTGGTGCTGTTGTAGTTCCAGCGGATGGTGTGGGCCCTGGTGTGGCTCCTGCTGTTGGGGTGGGGGCCAGTGTGGGGCCTGTGGCCCTTGCTTCGAGTGCGTTGCCTGGTTTCGGTTCCTCTTGCGGGGTGGTTCCCCCTTGCTAGGTTGAGGGTGAGAGTAGCAACCTGGTGGCGGTACTGAAGAAAAGTGCTCACTAAGGGTTCCGTGCCCCTTCCCCCGTCCCGTTTCGTCGTCGGAGGCGGTTTTGCCGCCCCCTCACGTCTTTGGCCATTTCATGTCTCCTGCTTTGTCGGAGGCGGTGCTGCCACCTCAGCAGCCTCCGCCCGCTTTTCCGGTACCCCCTGCTTCCACGGCGACGGTGTTCCTGCTTCCACGGCGACGGTGTTCCTGCCTCACCTGACTAGTTCTTCGTCCTCGGTATCATTTGGTTGGGAGTCGCTTCTGCCGGATTTGGTGGTCCCTGAGTATATGACGTACCCGCGGTGTCGTGAGGGCGGTTCCCCTACCGAACAAGAGTATTTGATTTGGGTGGCTAATAAGCTTAATTTAAGTATCCATCATGGAAATTCCCTGAAAAATATTCTCCTCCATGATTGCTGTGTGTTGTGGTGTTGCTTGCGCATGGGTGCGTGGTTGCATGTGTGTGTGTCAGGGATGGGGTGGGTTTTGTTTTCCGGTTTTGTGTGTATGTGTATATACACACACACACACGTATACATATACACATATATGTATATGTATATATGTATATGTATATATGTATATGTATATGTATATATGTATATGTATATATGTGTGTATATGTATGTGTGTGTGTATGTACTATGTCCTTACGGCCTTCTGGTCGTCTGCACGTGTTTTTGTACTTACGGTTCCCTGTGTGGTTCTGTTTTCTGTTATGAATGTTTTGTGTTTCTTAAACTGGTTATGTGTCCTGTTCTGATTTTTGTTCTGTAATTTGTTTTGCTTTTGTTTTCAGTTTTATGCGTTTTGTTTTTACCCTTTGTTTCCTTGTTTCCTTGTCGTTACTGACACCTTTAATGCGCCCCGTCTGGGTAGTTGCCTGTTCCTATGTATTTGTATTTTTTTTGGTTTCACTTATGTTATATTGCTGTGTACCTTGTTATCTGTATTTTGTCATTCTGTGTTCCTAGTTATTCTATGCTTACTATGTGCTGTTACTGTTTGTTTTATGGTGTATGTTGTTGTGTGGTGTAGTGATTATGCTTGGTTTTGGCATTTCTGTATCTTATGCTGTATTTAAGGTTTTACAAATAAAAAAATGCATCACATTCCTACGTCAAGCATCTACCACCTAAAGTGGTAATCTTCGCGATCACTGGACACCATCGCCATTCACGATTCGCTTCTCCCTTTACCCCTACCTTAAGGTTACCTTGAGGTGATTTCGGGGCTTAGCGACCAAACGGTCAGGTCGTCGACCAGGCCTCCTCGTTGCTGGACTGGTCATCCAGGTTGTTGGACGCGGCTGCTCGCAGCCTAACGTGTGAGTCACAGCCTGGTTGATTAGGTATCCTTTGGAGGTGTTCGCCAAGTTCTCTTGAACACCGAGGGGTCGGCCAGTGATGCCCCTAATGTGTAGTGGAAGCGTGTTGAACAGTCTCGGGCCTCTGATGTTGATAGCGTTCTCTCTCAGAGTACCTGTTGAATCTGCTTTTCAACTTCAGATTGACAGCTGAACGTCTACGTTGAACGTTACCACGGACTTAAGTCCACACTGCACGTGGACAGAACACCCTAGTGCACTTTCCTCTCCCAGGAACTGCTGCACCTGTAGGCTGTATTTCCGCCTACGACAGTGCTGCAGGCGTTATCAATGCACCCACTTTGCCCAAACTGCATTAGCCGTGAGTAGACTTACAATATCTGTGTTGAGAAGAAATTATAGGAGTTGCAAGGCTACCTACATACCAGCGCTGCCTACTATGAGATGAAGCTCACCGCAGTTTCATCGGACTGCACAGCTAGAAAAGCTGAACTTCAGAAAATTACCGAAGCCAGACAAACCACTGCCACTCCAAAACCGAAGACATTCAACATCCAGGCAGTAGCCTTCCCAGACCTCCCGACAAGGGGCGGCGCTCCATGAAACTACTGGACGAACATTCGCGGCAACAGCCAATGGCAGATCCATATGACACCGCCAAACCAGGCTAGCCAATCATCGCCCGGCCGTCGCCACCCACCATCGATAGCACTGTTGCTGCCCCTCATCCATTTCAAGGGAAAAAAATGACATTTTCTGGTATTATTTATGTACACAACTATTTCTTACATTCACGTACAGCCACTAGCACACAGTGCGTTTCGGGCAAGTCCTTAATTCTATATTCCACGGAATACGACTGCCAAATATTTTAACAACCAGGTACCCATTTAACTGTTGGGTAAACAGGTTACAGGTAAGGATTGACACCCAGTAAATCTTCCCTGGCCAGGATACTATATCAGAAGGCAGTATCAAATACTCTATGTAGAAAATCTTCGTCTTCAATATCTGAGGCCATACTTGCCTGATACTTCTCAACCAGTGGCCAGCACCCCATCAAGCCTACAGAACAACAATACCGGCATGCACCCGCACCTCTGAGACCCCCCCCCCCCCACTCCCCTCCGATCGTGGGACCTGCAGGTCAACCAACGCCAGGACATGACCTAGGAACGCCAACACAGACCCCGGACCACTCAGGAGCAATAGAAACCACAGATAACGACGAAACCACAACCTTGGAAGACAACTTCGTTACCGCCTACCAAGTCAACAAACCCTTGAATGAAGTTCTCACGTACCCACGTGAGACAAGACGACATCCCATCCGGAAGGAAGCATTACCATGTCAAACTTTGACGCAGAATCATTTACACAGGGGGTACCTAGGTGAACTACAGACCCCTTGCAAATTCTAACTCCACAACCCAAGTCACCAAGCCCTGCCAATGAAATGAGATAGCCCATGTCATTCATAGCAAACGGCACCATCCGTTTGTATGCGCTGCGTTTCATACACTAGCTGTAGGTAAACAGCATACAGCTTGGACGCTGCTAGTCATGTACCAACCTAAGTATTAATGTCAGTAACCATGCAATGGCTTTATATCAATCCTACAACCAAGACTTCCCCAGCAACACAGAACACCACACTGGCGACGAGGATGAATAGTTAACACAGGTATTCGTCAAGCTCAAAATAAGGGGAAAAGCATGTTGTCTTGCCCCGGAGGAAAACCGTGCTATCTGTGAGCACTAGACCAATGCTGTGTGCCCACTGAAGCTATGAGATATCTACCGAATCTGCGTACAAAACCCAATGTTTTGTGTACTAAACGATGCTTACACAACTCCATGCTGTGAACTGTGTGCTTTGTTGACGGTGCTGAAAACTCAAATTTGCTGACAACTGCCATGTCAACTGCTATAAGTTTGACCACCACCACATGTACACAAGGCTAGGAGAGAGGTCAGTTGCTGCTGTATTGTGCACCGTTGTGAACTTTTGCATTAAAATGCTTGTGTGCTTTGCAAAATTAAAGTAATTAGTGAATTTTTAACCAACATTCGCAGTGCAGTAAGTTTTTAGTATTCTAAGGAACATTAAAGTGATAAGTTTACATTTATACAGTAAAATTGGCAAATATACCTCAGTTTCCAGCATTTGATCTTTACCAAACATGTCACAGGTAAACCAAATGGCTTAAAGGGTTTGAAAATTTGTTAATAGTTTAGGACATCAAAAGTGTTGAAAGGCATGCCTTTTTTCTTCATTATGTAGGTGATCGAGTTTGTCCCATCTCTGACACACTGAAAGACACTGGTGGTGAAAAAGATTACGACACTGCCAAAGACAAATTAACTGAACATTTCAAACCTAGACAAAAAACAATGGAAATTATGCATTTCAGGAGAGCCAAACAACTAATGAAACTGTAGATAAATACCACACACATCTACAGGACTTAGCAGCACATTGCGAGTTTGCTGATGACAAATCAAACGACAAATAATTGAAACATGCACGTCTCCGTCGAAGAGCTCTAGAACTCTATGAAAGTTCTCTTACCAAGATACTGGACATTGCTCGTCGAATGGAAGATGCTGCACGTGATGCTCTTGTCATTGAGTGCAGTGCCAACAACGGTGCTGCCAGTGTTACTAACTGTGATGGGGTACATAAGGTTCAGGGAGGACACCGTGATAGAAGATATCATGGCAAACCCAACAGCAATTTCAGCCGGGAACCACATCACAACTGCGGTCAAGGAACAAGACTCAGTCACAACGACTCACATCAGAGGGTATCAACAAAAACTTACAATTGTAGAGGAGATCACCCACACCAAGAAAATGCTCATCTTACTCAAGGTAAGAAGTGCTGATTGTGTGGAAAACTAGATAATTTTGGTGCCATGTGTCGTTCCACACTAAGACCACAGTCAGTGAACTAGAGTACTGTACGATGGTCAGGTCATAGGGGTCGAGGTGGCAAACAATATTGCACCTATTTTCCCTTGTCGAGTGCCACTACGAGAAATTAAAAAAACAGTTCACAAAGCTTGAGAACTGCAATGGTAAAGCGAAATCTAACCTTCTCTAGTCAGACAGAAGGAAGCTCTTTCTCTTGTATGAGGCTGTGAACACTTCTATTTATCTGCTTTGTGCACCCTTCACCACGATAGTCACTGACCACAAGCCGTTGGAAACAATATTCAATTATCCGAAGTACAAACCACCAGCTCACATTGAGAGATGAGCTCTTCGCCTGCAGAGCTACAACTTTACCGAGAAGTACAGAGCCGGGTGCAGAAAATCCCGCCGATTACATCAGTCGACATCCTGCCAACAGTTTCATTATCACCAAGCATCAGCAAGTTGCCGAGGAATATGTACACTCTGTAACCCGTGATGCAGTCCCCAAGGCTCTTTATGAAATCCATACGGCGACCACAGAGGATCCAACTCTGCAAGCAACAGTGGATGCATTGACCAAGAAAAAGTTTCCATGCATCCCACCCCGAGGAGTTGACCAAGATGCATTCAAAGCCCATGAACGCATCCAAACAGAGTTAAGCGTTACGCAACAACGCGACACTGCTGCGAGGTACTCTTATTCCAGCCGTTCAACAGCGTACTCTGAAGCTTGCACATCAAGGACGCCAAGGTCTTGTTAGAAACCCAACCGCTGCTACGAGAAAAGGTGTGGTTTCCAGGTATTGATCGTCAAGCAAAGGACAGGCATGATGCATGTGTCCCTTGCCAAGCTCTAGTGGATACTTCAAGACCGACACCTCTACAACCTTCACCACTACCTGCTGCACCATGGACTAAAGCATCAATGGACTTCTGCGGATCACTACCAATTGGATAGTACTTTATGGGAGTCATTGATGATCACTCGCGTTATCCAGAAGTAAAAAACCACTTCCACATCTGCAAAGGCTGTCATCCCGAAACTCGACAAGATCTTTTTAAATTTTAACATTCCTGAAGTTAAGACCGATAAGGGACCGCCATGTTACGCCATGCAGCTGGGCTTAGCCCTGGCCATATCTGTCTTCAAAGTTTCTTCTCACTGGCTATTCTTCAGCTATAGACACTTCCCCTTTCATCCAAAGGGTATCTTGTCCTATATCTCATTCAGGCTCCCCCCCCCCCCTGACAATGTAGACACTTTACTCATAACTTACCGTTTACTTTAATACCGAAATTTCTCCACCTTAATTGCTAAGGTCTTTACCTCTTTACTGCATCTGACGTTATTGATAACATGCTACCAAGTACCTTATACTTGTGGCTCTAGTACAGTTAACTCAATGAAATCCTTTATCTAGTTGATCCTAACCTCATCAGGAAAAACTATACTCACGAAATAAACGAAATTGTAAGCACAGCTCAATTCCAAGGCAATGTCAATTAAATCAAAGTGAAAAATCGAAATTTATGAAACTTCAATTTATCAAATACAATTGGAAACACAAATGGAATCTTAACATTTAGTGTAGTGTGTGTTGCTCTTACATGTAACAGATGGCGCTGTTTTTCAAAAAACCATGTTTTTAACTCACTGGTGTTGCATCTATAGTAGGTTTATTAAAACATGCGCCTATTTGAATGCAACGTTGTGTCAATTTCAAAGCAATTGGTAAAAAGGTTTCAAAGATTTCACTCGCATGACAACACATGAAAAACAGTTAAAAAATAAATATGTTTTTCCTCGTCACAGAAGTGACATCTATATAGTATGTATATAAAAACCCGCTGGATGCGAATGAAAGTTGTGCAAAAAATTTCAAATCAATCGCTGAAGAACTTTCGGAGATTAGCGATTTTGAACAAACGAACATTTCCATTTATATAGATAGATTACCAAGGCCGCTCGATCCCAGAGAGTAAGGCCAAAGCCGTCATCCTTGAACATTAAAGAACTTACTCTAGCAGCAAGTTCCACGGACACGGGATCTAACATGGAGAAGAAACTCCAATACTCATCAGAGTATAATCATTCACACTGTAAAAAAAACACTAAACTAACCTGCTGCTCATCGTGTGTCGGGTATCACCTCCTCACTTCCCTGACACACTCGTAACTACGTCCGTCCACTGAAGTGCGAGACTACACACTGAACACCAGCCGCTTCCCTCCCCGACTGCATGCACACTTGCCCACCAATCACCAGCCATCAGATTATTCCGCCAGCCAATAGCAACTTGCCATATGAACCACCAACGAATCAGATTTCAGCTCATACCCAGTCCGAATTACGGACCTCGTCTTCCAACACAGCCCGTCCTCCAAACAAAGATCCAAAAGTGATTCCATGCACCCGCCAAACCCCCTGTTTATGAATGAAAAGCGGTTTACACACAACTCACAACTGCTGATGTTCGAATATATCCGGAACAAGTGCTTCACTGACGAATTTTGTTCGAATCACAACGCTATAAATGCTTCACCCACGTACTACAAATACAAATAATTGCCAACAGAACCTAAACACCAAACCTAACCTATCCTATGCCTATATATACACAATATGCTAATATATTATAATATTAACTTATACTTGAGAAAATTCCCGTTTTGAATGAACAGCATGTTAAAATTTATGAATGCGTCTGTGGGGTTGACTGCTGAATGTAATGGACTGAGTCGAGGACGGGTTGTCCAACAATAACAAATACTCAATAGCGTAGGACTGTTGTTTCAGCAGTTATCATTTTCCTAAACAAAAATAATTTTTACTCAAGACAATATTTAAAAAAGCTTATTCACTAGGCATGTATTTGCGATTGTAAATACTTAGACTATATATATTTTAAAATTGCAAATGAGCATCATACATTAGTAGGTTCAGCAGCGAGTGTCGGTGTTGCTATAGTATCTTTGTTTTTGTTAAGAATAATATACGAAAGTATAGTTCTTCAATAATTATGTATACCCCATACTCATCCTGTGGACGGTATTGGACCCCAATATCCATATTGTGCTTAGTATTGGAACCCCATACCCACCCTGTGGATAGCATTGGACCCCCATACCTACTCTGTGGACAGCATTGAACCCCATACCCACTCTGTGGACAGCATTGGACCCCCATACCTGTCCAGCAGGCGGTACAGGAACGGTTACATCCACACTTACTATCTACAGTTAGCAAACTATGAACATTGGGCCAAAATTCTTCGTAGTGGATAATTGTGAATGAAATATTTGAACAGTTGCTGTAAATTTGTTTTAGATCTGTTTCTAAATTCACGTATCTTTTTGCACTCCATGGCATAGTGACGAAGAATGTGTGAATAGGTTTGCTGACTCAGCTTACATCTGGTCAGGTCTATATCAGCAGGTAATGGAAACTCACAGGGATACTTATAATTGACTCCAAGCGAAGAATTAGTGACTTCTAGCAGTCTGCTGGTTTTATTGGATGATTCACAGCTGTGTGGGTCTTTTTGCATTACTAGTGGCTTTACATGAATGTAAAACATCAAGTCTCTGTACTCTCATGAACCCAATGTACCTTCTTGTATATAAATAAATAAATAAATAAACTAATGTAGTAATTTGCCCCAGATCTATAAAGTTGGAGTATTTTGTGCATTATAGTTCTCAAGTTGCTTATAGGCAATCCAAGCAATTATAGTCAACTCTTCCTATTGAAGGCTGATTCTTTGACTATTAGTTGGCAGAGTAATATAATGAAGACAGATTCATTAGTTCTATTATGCAATTGGAGGCCAACTAAAGATGGTATCCACGTTAACTTTCATTGTTGTTATATCAAGCTATAGACACGAGCGTGCCAAGTATGTCATAGGGTGTTTAACGTAGTTAAAGATGATAAAAACTTCCTTAGAATTAATGTTAAAATTAATTAGAATTAGAATTTAGAATTGAACATGAATATAAGAACCCTTGTATATATATATATATAAAAAAATAATAAAATAAATGACAAGTTTGGAAACACGTCTACATACATTAAAGTCCAGGGAGTATTACAAGTAGTTTACTCCGAAAGGTAGAGTCCAAGCTTCGCTTTGACGTGCGCGCGCGCGCACACACACATTAGGGGAAAGGAGCGGGAGGCTGAACACAAGGTACCATCTGGGAGGTGAAATCCTGCAAGAGTCAAATAGAGAGAGAGATTTGGGGGTTGATATCACACCGAACCTGTCCCCAGAGGACCACATCAAAAGGATATCATCAGCGGCATATGCTAGACTAGCCAACATAAGAACTGCATTTAGAAACTTGTGTAAGGAATCGTTCAGGACCCTATACAACTTATGCCAGACCAATCCTGGAATATGCAGCTCCAGCCTGGAGTCTATACCCAGTTAAACACAAGAATAAGTTAGAGAAGATTCAGCGGTATGCCACCAGGCTCGTCCCGGAACTGAGAGGTATGAGATACGAGGAAATGCTAAAGGAGCTGAACTTCACGTACCTGGAAAACAGAAGAGTAAGGGGAGACATGATAACCACCTACAAAATTTTCAGGGGAAATGACAGGATGGGCAAAGGGGGCGTTATCTCTGGAAAATTAAGTTGTTCAATGTCAACCATTATTTTTTGACTAGTTGTAAAGTTTTGTTAAAGTTTAAGTAAAGTAAAGTTTTGAATAAGTTGTAAAGGGCTGCAATTGTTCCAAGGTTCAGTACTGTAGCCTAAATAGTAAGGGAGATTTTTTTTTTTTTTTTTTTTTTTTTCAACGAATTTTACACATTTTCAAGTGTATATTTACAACCGCACCTTTCAGATATAATCATTCTATGACACTTTTCTGACACATTAGCATATAATAAAGGATCTATTGGAGGGGATTTTCCAAAACGTCTTTAGTTTTCCTATTACAATTAGTCTAACTTCCCCCCCAAAATTATACAAATATATCATGTTTATTGCTATTTATAAAATCAATAAATAAACTCAGGAAAAAACGCCTCCTTACGATTTTAGAGACATAAACTTTACATATAAGATGTAAGTTTCATGTAAGTTGAATATAAAATGAATGATATATTTATTTTCAAGTAACATAAACGTTCAAGTAAAAAATAAAATCTAAGGTGTTGCCATCTGTGGCTGAGGTTGACAACAATCAATTTCCTCCAAAATTGACACCCTTACAGATAGACTTAGGTGCAGTCAGGTGTGTAGGTTTCATGCAAATCGCTCTATAAACAAAAGAGAGAGATAAAATTGAAAAAAACAAAAAAAAAAAATTTGCCTTTTTTATAACTAAAAAATTGTTTAATAAAACTAATTATAATTTGTTTTTAATATAATCTATTGTAATAGCTGAGAGTCATAGACATGATTTCAGTTGACATTTTTGTTTGATAATCGTTTTTGACCATTTTGGAAAATTTTTGACACATAATTCAATATTTTTTTTCTCCCTTCCCATTTATGCTACGATGCTCAGACTTGGACCAGATGAAACCCTTTCCATATACAACTTGTAAAAAAAAGTTTGATTGAAATCGAACGAGTTTTCATTTATTGCATATTTTGAGCAAATTTGGAGATAACGCCCCATAACAGTGCATATTTCTGGACTGCCAAAAAGCCTCAGATACAGTACCACACAGGAGATTGCTATTCAAACTTGAGAAGCAGGCGTGAGTAAACGGAAAGGCTCTAACATGGGTAAGGAACTATCTAACAGGAAGGAGCCAGAGAGTAACGGTAAGGAGCAAGAAGTCAGTAACGAATGGAGTACCTCAAGGATCAATGCTAGGACCAGTTCTATTTATAATATACGTTAATGATATGTTTACAGGAGCCCTATATGTCAATGTTCGCGGATGACGCAAAATTAATGAGAAGGGTTGTCAGATGAAGATTGTAGGATCCTCCAAGAGGAATTGAACAAGTTGCAGAGATGGTCAAAGAAATGGCTACTGGAGTTCAACACGAGCAAATGTACAGTTATGGAAATAGGATTAGGTGATAGGAGACCAAAGGGCCTATACACAATGAAGGGAAACTACCTAACTTTGACGATTTGAGAAAAAGACCTGGGAATAGACGTAACACCTAATCTGACTCCTAAAGTACATATAAATAGGATAACGACAGCAGCGTACTCTATACTGGCGAAAGTTAGAACTTCATTAAGAAACCTAAGTGAGAAGGCTTTTAGGGTGCTTTACGCTGCCTACGTGAGACCAGTCTTAGAGTATGCCGTCATGGAGTCCCCACCTCAAGAAACACATAAGGAAACTGGAAAACGTTCAGAAGTTTGCGACGAGGCTTGTCCCAGAGTTATGAGGGATGGGATATGAAGGGCCCCTGTAGGAACTGAATCTTACGAAACTAGAAAAAAGAAGGGAGAGAGGGAATATGAAAGGAACATATAAAATACGCAGGGAAATTGACAAAGTGGAAATAGATGAAATGTTCACACATAATAATAACAGAACGAGGGGACATGGGTGGAAGCTGGAAACACCGATGAGTCACAGAGATGTTAGGAAGTTTTCTTTTTAGCATGAGGGTAGTGGAAAAATGGAATGCACTTAAGGAACAGGTTGTGGAAGCAAACTCTATTCATAACTTTAAAACTAGATATGATAGGGAAATGGTACAGGAGTCATTGCTGTAAACAACCGATGGCACCAAAGGCGGGATCCAAGAGTCAATGCTCGATCCTGCAAACACAAATAGTTGAGTATACACACACACGCACACATGCCTAGGAGACCAGGTACATATGATGTAAGGCGTGTGAAGTGGCAGACATGGCTGGTCCCCTCCCCCACCTCCCCTTTCTTATGTTTAAAAACAAGTCATTACAGAATGGGTAGCCTGTCCTATATCCCCCAATCTGAAGATGTTTTCCACCTGCCATAGTGAGTTACTCACACAAAGTAATGAAACTAGGCAGTGGAAACAGGAGGCCAGACACAGGATACAGAATAGGAGATGAAGTACTTAATGAAACAGACAGAGAGAAAGATCTAGGAGTTGATATCACACCAAACCTGTCTCTCTCTCTCTCTCTCTCTCTCTCTCTCTCTCTCTCTCTCTCTCTCTCTCTCTCTCTCTCTCTCTCTCTCTCTCTCTCTCTCTCTCTCTCTCTCTCTCTCTCTCTCTCTCTCTCTCTCTCTCTCTCTCTCTCTCTCTCTCTCTCTCTCTCTCTCTCTCTCTCTCTCTCTCTCTCTCTCTCTCTCTCTCTCTCTCTCTCTCTCTCTCTCTCTCTCTCTCTCTCTCTCTCTAACTCTTTAGAGTCAGGCAGAGTGCCAGAGTTGTGGAAGGTTGCTAATGTGTTACCAATTTTTAAGACAGGAGATGGATCACTTGCGTCAAACTGTCGGCAAATTAGCTTAATGTCTATTATGAGAAAGTTACTTGAATCGATAATTGCAAATATCATTCGTCTTCATCTTGAAAAACATTAATAAATGATTCCCATTATGGTTTTACAAATTATGTATTTAGATTATGCAGATCAGTTTTGATCTCCATACTATATAATGAACATAAATTCACTGGAGAAAGCGTCCGGCGAAGGTTGACAAAGGTAATCCTCCCTTGTTATATTAGGTCGGTATATTAGATCACAACTCCAACTATAGCCAGTGCTACATGGACATTTCGTTCTGAGTAGTTAGATCTAAAATAACAAGCAACAGGTCACAACTGCATATCACCAGACTTCACCTGACACGATTTAGTACATAAAACCGTCGACGCCACTCAGACCTTCACTTGCTTGCCCAGTCCTTTCCTGGTGGCACTGATGCCTTACTCTCGCCCGTTGATGTAAGCATGATCAAGACTAAGCCATCTGTGGAGACTTTCTTCTCGTCCAACAAGTTTCAGATGATGGAAGAGCAAGTGAGTGTACTAGAGCTCTACACAGCCATGATCTCCAAAGTCAGGCGTCGCAATATAGGCTTGCACCGATGTGTTATGTCGAGGAACCTCAAGAAAAAAATGCAGCTTAATTTAGTAAAGGACACGATGAAATTTGTGGAAGACCTACGTAGCGATAGTCCTTCCTCGTAGCTGCTTCCTACACTACATGTTCCAATGCTCTCCTCAGCAAACGATAACCCATCTGTCAATGGGATACACATACGAGGACAATGTTGGAATAACCCAAAAATCTATGCATAAATGTTCGTTAGTAATAACACACCTGGTGTTGTTCTTCAGGTATATCGTGCTCTTGTTAGGTTTGGTCGCCATACCATACTATATTAGGTTTGGTCGCCATACCATACTATATCAGGTTTGGTCGCCATACTATAGAATGGATTTAAATTTACTAGAAATCCTCCTCGAAGGGTAACGAAGTTAATCCCGCAAATTAGAAAACTGTCATAGGAAGAAAGATTGACAAAGCTTAAATTACATTATCTAGAAAGGCACAGAATTAGGGGTGACATGATAGAAGTGTGCCAGTGGATGAATAGACATAACAAGGGGAAGTTTAATAAGGAATTAAAGTACAAACACAAGGCAGAACACGAAACAAAGGGAATAAATTGGATAAGTTACGATTTAGGAAAGACCTGGGTAAATACTGGTTCGGTAACAGTGTTGTTGATTTGTGGAACCAATTACCATGTAACATAATAGAAGTAGGATCCCTTGATTGTTTCAAGCGTAGGTTAGACATATATATATATATATATATATATATATATATATATATATATATATATATATATATATATATATATATCAATATATATATATATATATATATATATATATATATATATATATATATATATATATATATATATATATATATATATATATATATATATATATATATATTTTAAGATGAATAGGAAAACCAGGGATATACTGAACATCTTGTATCAGAATCTTTACTTTAAAAAACATAACGTTTCGAATACTTCTCGTATTCATCATCAGATCTAAAAGAAAAAACAGAAATCACAATCAAATAGCTGGTAAACAAAGAACTCATACTGAATATAATTGCCTATCAAAGAAAGGAAAATGTTTAAAAAACAAAACACTTAAGCGCACTTAAAGTGATCAATACAAATAAAACTTATTAACTGTCACATATATTAAAACTAATTTAAAATCCATTAAACTACAAGATGAAATTTATAACTACTAAAACAAACCATTCCAAATTGTAGTTATACAATTTAGTAGTTATAAATTTCATCTTGTAGTTTAATGGATTTTAAATTAGTTTTAATATATGTGACAGTTAATAAGTTTTATTTGTATTGATCACTTTAAGTGCGCTTAAGTGTTTTGTTTTTTAAACATTTTCCTTTCTTTGATAGGCAATTATATTCAGTATGAGTTCTTTGTTTACCAGCTATTTGATTGTGATTTCTGTTTTTTCTTTTAGATCTGATGATGAATACGAGAAGTATTCGAAACGTTATGTTTTTTAAAGTAAAGATTCTGATACAAGATGTTCAGTATATCCCTGGTTTTCCTATTCATCTTAAAATTAAGATTCCCGAAGGGAACATCGATCATAAATATATATATATATATATATATATATATATATATATATATATATATATATATATATATATATATATATATATATATATATATATATATATATATATATATATATATATATATATATATATATATATATATATATATATATATATATATATATATGAATGAGATAGGGAGGATATTGTCACGGGGGGGGTGGGCCGGGGCTCCGCTAGCACTCGACTGCTAGGGGCTCAGAAGGCAGAATACACAGCCCCTCCGACTCCCGGGATTCACCGGAGTCTCCTTGGTCACACAGGAGAGGACCAACAATGCCCACCACCGCAGGTCTTTGCTTCCACCACTAAAGGGGTGCCACTGATTCACCCTGGAAGCCCTTCAGTCAACCACGGGGAAACTGCTATCAGCCGTTCCGGCTTAGACCCGTGGAGGAGTGAAGGAAGACTCAGGTTTACCTTATAACACTAAATTCCCCTGAGTCTTGCCTGCCAGACAAAAAAGATGCAGGAACTCCCTTCCCACCTGCGTTCTCTATCTTCTTCTTAACCGACTCATGTATCGTATACAGGGGCACCTGTCACCCCAACTGTTTGGATTTATGCCTGGGCTCAGTACACAACACTGCTTTGCTGAGTACTTCGCACATATTGAAGCTTCCCCTCAAACAGTCTTCATCGACTTAGCAGCAGCTTTTGATACAGCAAACAGAGAAATCATACTGGAACAGCTTGCCGAGCTGGGAATACAAGGAAAATTACTGAAATGGATAAAGGGCTATTTGTCTAATCGAACAGCATATGTTTTGTTCAATGGTGTTAAAAGAACAGAGAGCAAACACTTTGAACTAGGAACTCCACAAGGAAAGGTCCTCAGTTCCTTGTTGTTCAACGTTCTGATGCATAAACTTATTAAAGATCTTCCAATTAATAACGAAGACACTGTCATTTGTTATGCTGATGATATATGTTTACAGGCTGCCTCCGAGCCTAGAATGCAATGTTCTGCTCGACGCTTTTGCTACTAGAGCTGAGGAATGTGGCCTCCTTATCTCTGTACAGAAAACTCGTGCCCTCATTCCATGTGGTATTCCACCACCCAATTATCATATAGATGGGCGAGCACTTAAGAACTGCGAGTCTTACAGATACCTTGGTGTCCCCATTAACGACCCTGGGTACCTTTCTTCTTTCAAGAGGAGACTTTGGGAGAGAGTAAAGCCTTTGCGGGTCCTTGTTGGTGTCAATCATGGACTTAACGTGAGACTTACTAGAATTATTTATGTATCATTTATACGCTCTGTGATTGACTACAATGCTCTACATCTCACACTGTATACTGACAAAGAGCTGAAATATCTTGATACCTTGCAAAATGATGCTATGCGGCTCATCCTTGGGGCTCCAAAGTCCACGAGGATAGTTAATATGAGAGCAGAGTTAAAATTACCTACCATAAGTGAAAGAATTTTGTCTATTAGCACAGTTTTCGGCGTGAAGGCATTGAGTAGATCTAAACAACACATGAAGTTTCAAGCTAAACTTTCTAATTTGCTTCACTCACCTAAGCCTATAGAGGAAGAACGAAATCTGATTATGTATATTGGTTCTACAAGGTAGCCAACTCCATCAAAATATTAAATATGTACCCAACTCAACTAATGATCAATCAACCAATTACTCCATGGGGTAACTGGGATCTATCAGTTGATTTTGTAAATGCGCCCAAGAAAGATAGTGTGCACTCTACATTATTAAAACAGTTAACACTGAAAAGAATCACTGAAAGTATTCAGAGTATGGGTAACGATGTGTATCAGTGCTATACCGACGGCTCTGTAGAAGAAGGTGGACGATGCACCGGATGTGCATGTAACATATTTGAACAATCTTCTCTCGTACATACAGCAATGAAGCGCGTCAATGACTGGGCAAGTACAACTCAAACCGAACTTGCAGGCATATACCTGGCCACTGAATTTTTAAAAGACAAAGGCAGTGGACTTATATACTGTGACTCGCAGAGTGCACTCCTGGCATTGAACGCACATAGTAGTGACACCCAGAAAATAGTCAGTGATATTCGAATTAATGTTTTAGCTGCCATAGAAAACAGATTTGAGATTAAATTCCTATGGATACCATCACATGTTGGCATCTCAGGGCATGACACTGTTGATATGCTTGCAAAGACAGCCTGCAGAAAACCAGTGGTAGAAATTGATATGGGTCTTTCATTAGCAGTGACAAAGAGAATATTTAAACAAATATCTAATGAAGATCTCACCGACCGAACAAATTCACAAAGACCTGAAAGTTGTAGCATTAAATATTATGATAGATATCGTGAGGAGACATTCACATATGGGACTAATAGAACAAGAATCCGGCAATGTAATGTTATAGTGGCCAGAATACGCCTGGGATACAGACGTATCTGACACTTTTTTCAAAACCCAAATGTCGAGTACACAATGTGTCAACTTTGTGAAAGAGAAAACATGCACTCTCTTGAACATTATATTGTAGAATGACCCATACTGACTGACTTTCGCCCTCCTGGGCTAAGGTATGCTGAACTCTGTAATTACTATATGAGTACTGGAACACTTGATGATATATTGGACTTGTATCCAAGATTGACCATGTAATATATCAATTATACAATGTATATATATATATATATATATATATATATATATATATATATGTCGTACCTAATAGCCAGAACGCACTTCTCAGCCTACTATTCAAGGCCCGATTTGCCTAATAAGCCAAGTTTTCATGAATTAATGTTTTTTCGTCTACCTAACCAACCTAACCTAACCTAACCTAGCTTTTTTTGGCTACCTAACCTAACCTTACCTATAAATATAGGTTAGGTTAGGTTAGGTAGGGTTGGTTAGGTTCGGTCATATATCTACGTTACTTTTAACTCCAATAAAAAAAAATTGACCTCATACATAGAGAAAAGGGTTGCTTTATCATGTCATAAGAAAAAAATTATAGTAAATATATTAATTCAGGAAAACTTGGCTTATTAGGCAAATCGGGCCTTGAATAGTAGGCTGAGAAGTGAGTTCTGGCTACTAGGTACGACATATATATATATATATATATATATATATATATATATATATATATATATATATATATATATATATATATATATATATATATATATATATATATATGTCGTACCTAGTAGCCAGAACGCACTTCTCAGCCTACAATGCAAGGCCCGATTTGCCTAATAAGCCAAGTTTTCTTGAATTAATATATTTTCTCTAATTTTTTTCTTATGAAATGATAAAGCTACCCATTTCATTATGTATGAGGTCAATTTGTTTTTATTGGAGTTAAAATTAACGTAGATATATGACCGAACCTAACCAACCCTACCTAACCTAACCTAACCGATCTTTATAGGTTAGGTTAGGTTAGGTAGCCGAAAACGTCACGTTAGGTTAGGTTAGGTAGGTTAGGTAGTCGAAAAACAATTAATTCATGAAAACTTGGCTTATTAGGCAAATCGGGCCATGTATAGTAGGCTGAGAAGTGCGTTCTGGCTACTAGGTACGACATATATATATATATATATATATATACATATATATATATATATATATATATATATATATATATATATATATATATATATATATATATATATATATATATAAATATATATATATATATATGATGTAACTACACAACCTGAGCTTGTAAAAGCACCTTCGTCACTTTCAGTGATTAAGTGCTTAATTGCACACTAGTTTCTTTATCAGCTATCTCACCCTGTCAGAGTAAATGAGACAAATGTATCTGAATGCATGTGTGTGTGTATTTATGTATGTATATGTGTGCGTGTATGTATATGTATCTCTTGAGGTTATCTTGAGATAATTTCGGGGCTTTAGTGTCCCCGCGGCCCGGTCTTCGACCAGGCCTCCACCCCTAGGAAGCAGCCCGTGACAGCTGACTAACACCCAGGTACCTATTTTACTGCTAGGTAACAGGGGCATAGGGTGAAAGAAACTCTGCCCATTGTTTCTCGCCGGCGCCTGGGATCGAACCCAGGACCACAGGATCACAAGTGCAGCGTGCTGTCCGCTCGGCCGACCGGCTCCCATGCTCCCATGTATGGGTATAAAGTATATATGGAAGCTGATCAGAATTACATTTCACCTTTGTAAATGTACATTAATGACACTATGTAAAAGACACATCAAACACTTTATGTAGGGCATACGTAAATCTGTGTATCTATGTATTTACGTATGTAGGTTAGCTTAGCATTTTAAAACCACCGAATCACCTTTTGTGGTTGAGTGTTCAATAAACCCTTGAACTATATGTTTAACACATCTCTAACCCTGTCCATGGAGGACAGAAGAAAATGTATATATGCTGGTTAGCATTGTAAATGTGTGGCCACGTCTGTGGTAGAAAACAATAATAGTAATAGTAATAATAATAATAATAATAATAAATATAGCGTGGTGACATTGACTGTGTGTTGCTATAGCTTGGTGACAGTGACTGTGTGTTGCTGCAGCTTGGTGACAGTGACTGTGTGTTGCTATGGCTTGGTGACAGTGACTGTGTGTTGCTATGGCTTGGTGACAGTGACTGTGTGTTGCTATGGTTTGGTGACAGTGACTGTGTGTTGCTACAGCTTGGTGACAGTGACTGTGTGTTGCTATAGCTTGGTGACAGTGACTGTGTGTTGCTATGGCTTGGTGACAGTGACTGTGTGTTGCTACAGCTTGGTGACATTGACTGTGTGTTGCTACAGCTTGGTGACATTGACTGTGTGTTGCTACAGCTTGGTGACAGTGACTGTGTGTTGCTACAGCTTGGTGACAGTGACTGTGTGTTGCTATGGCTTGGTGACAGTGACTGTGTGTTGCTACAGCTTGGTGACAGTGACTGTGTGTTGCTATGGCTTGGTGACAGTGACTGTGTGTTGCTACAGCTTGGTGACAGTGACTGTGTGTTGCTATGGCTTGGTGACAGTGACTGTGTGTTGCTACAGCTTGGTGACAGTGACTGTGTGTTGCTATGGCTTGGTGACAGTGACTGTGTGTTGCTATGGCTTGGTGACAGTGACTGTGTGTTGCTACAGCTTGGTGACATTGACTGTGTGTTGCTATAGCTTGGTGACAGTAACTGTGTGTTGCTGCAGCTTGGTGACAGTGACTGTGTGTTGCTATGGCTTGGTGACAGTGACTGGGTGTTGCTACAGCTTGGTGACAGTGACTGGGTGTTGCTACAGCTTGGTGACAGTAACTGTGTGTTGCTATAGCTTGGTGACATTGACTGTGTGTTGCTATAGCTTGGTGACAGTGACTGTTGCTATAGCTTGATGACAGTGACCGTTGCTATAGCTTGGTGACAATGACTGTGTGTTGCTATAGCTTGGTGACAGTGACTGTTGCTATAGCTTGGTGACAGTGACTGTGTGTTGCTACAGCTTGGTGTCAGTGACTGTGTGTAGCTATAGCTTGGTGACAGTGACTGTGTGTTGCTATAGCGTGGTGACAGTGACTGTGTGTTGCTATAGCGTGGTAACAGTGACTGTGTGTTGCTATAGCTTGGTGACAGTGACTGTGTGTAGCTATAGCTTGGTGACAGTGACTGGGTGTTGCTACAGCTTGGTGACATTGACTGTGTGTTGCTATAGCTTGGTGAAAGTGACTGTGTTGCTACAGCTTGGTGACAGTGACTGGGTGTTGCTATAGCTTGGTGACATTGACTGTGTGTTGCTATAGCTTGGTGAAAGTGACTGTGTTGCTACAGCTTGGTGACAGTGACTGGGTGTTGCTACAGCTTGGTGACAGTGACTGGGTGTTACTATAGCTTGGTGACAGTGACTGTGTGTTGCTATAGCTTGGTGACAGTGTCTGTGTGTAGCTATAGCTTGGTGACAGTGACTGTGTGTTGCTACAGCTTGGTGACATTGACTGTGTGTTGCTATAGCGTGGTGACAGTGACTGTGTGTTGCTACAGCTTGGTGACAGTGACTGTGTGTTGCTATAGCGTGGTGACAGTGACTGTGTTGCTACAGCTTGGTGAGAGTGACTGGGTGTTGCTATAGCGTGGTGACAGTGACTGTGATTTGCTACAGCTTGGTGACAGTGACTGTGTGTTGCTATAGCGTGGTGACAGTGACTGTGTTGCTACAGCTTGGTGACAGTGACTGGGTGTTGCTATAGCTTGGTGACATTGACTGTGTGTTGCTATAGCTTGGTGAAAGTGACTGTGTTGCTACAGCTTGGTGACAGTGACTGGGTGTTGCTACAGCTTGGTGACAGTGACTGTGTGTTGCTACAGATTGGTGACAGTGACTGTGTGTTGCTACAGCTTGGTGACAGTGACTGTGTGTTGCTATAGCGTGGTGACAGTGACTGGGTGTTGCTACAGCTTGGTGACAGTGACTGTGTGTTGCTATAGCTTGGTGACAGTGACTGTGTGTTGCTATAGCGTGGTGACAGTGACTGTGTGTTGCTACAGCTTGGTGACAGTGACTGTGTGTTGTTATAGCTTGGTGACAGGGACTGTGTGTTGCTATAGCTTGGTGACAGTGACTGTGTGTAGCTATAGCTTGGTGACAGTGACTGTGTGTTGCTATAGCGTGGTGACAGTGACTGTGTGTTGCTACAGCTCGGTGACAGTGACTGTGTGTTGCTACAGCTTGGTGACATTGACTGTGTGTTGCTATAGCTTGGTGACAGTGACTGGGTGTTGCTACAGCTTGGTGACAGTGACTGTGTCTTGCTATAGCTTGGTGACAGTGACTGGGTGTTGCTACAGCTTGGTGACATTGACTGTGTGTTGCTATAGCTTGGTGACATTGACTGTGTGTTGCTATAGCTTGGTGACAGTGACAGTGTGTTGCTATAGCTTGGTGACAGTGACTGTGTGTAGCTATAGCTTGGTGACAGTGACTGTTGCTATAGCTTGTAGACAATGACTGTGTTTTGCTATAGCTTGGTGACAGTGATTGTGTGTTGCTATAGCTTGGTGACCGTGATTATGTGTTGCTATAGCTTGGTGACAGTGACTGTGTGTTGCTATAGCTTGGTGACAGTGACTGTGTTCCTACAGCTTGGTGAGTGTGACTGTGTGTTCCTACAGCTTGGTGACAGTGACTGTGTGTTCCTACAGCTTGGTGACAGTGACTGTGTGTTCCTACAGCTTGGTGACAGTGACTGTGTGTTGCTATAGCGTGGTGACAGTGACTGTGTGTTGCTACAGCTTGGTGACAGTGACTGTGTGTTGTTATAGCTTGGTGACAGGGACTGTGTGTTGCTATAGCTTGGTGACAGTGTCTGTGTGTAGCTATAGCTTGGTGACAGTGACTGTGTGTTGCTATAGCGTGGTGACAGTGACTGTGTGTTGCTACAGCTCGGTGACAGTGACTGTGCGTTGCTACAGCTTGGTGACATTGACTGTGTGTTGCTATAGCTTGGTGACAGTGACTGTGTGTTGCTACAGCTTGGTGACATTGACTGGGTGTTGCTATAGCTTGGTGACAGTGACTGGGTGTTGCTATAGCTTGGTGACAATGACTGGGTGTTGCTATAGCTTGGTGACAGTGACTGTTGCTATAGCTTGGTGACAGTGACTGTGTGTTGCTATAGCTTGGTACAGTGACTGTTGCTATAGCTTGGTGACAGTGACTGGGTGTTGCTATAGCTTGGTGACAGTGATTGTGTGTTGCTATAGCTTGGTGACATTGACTGTGTGTTGCTACAGCTTGGTGACATTGACTGTGTGTAGCTATAGCTTGGTGACAGTGACTGTTGCTATAGCTTGGTGACAGTGACTGTGTGTTGCTACAGCTTGGTGACATTGACTGTGTGTAGCTATAGCTTGGTGACAGTGACTGTTGCTATAGCTTGGTGACAATGACTGTGTGTTGCTATAGCTTGGTGACAGTGACTGTTGCTATAGCTTGGTGACAGTGACTGTGTGTTGCTATAGCTTGGTGACAGTGACTGTGTGTTGCTATAGCTTGGTGACAGCGACTGGATGTTGCTATAGCTTGGTGACAGTGACTGGGTGTTGCTATAGCTTGGTGACATTGACTGTGAGTAGCTATAGCTTGGTGACAGTGACTGTTGCTATAGCTTGGTGACAATGACTGTGTGTTGCTATAGCTTGGTGACAGTGAATGTTGCTATAGCTTGGTGACAATGACTGTGTGTTGCTATAGCTTGGTGACAGTGACTGTGTGTTGCTATAGCTTGGTGACAGTGATTGTGTGTTGCTATAGCTTGGTGACGGTGACTGTGTGTTCCTATAGCTTGGTGACAGTGACTGTTGCTATAGCTTGGTGACAATGACTGTGTGTTGCTATAGCTTGGTGACAGTGACTGTTGCTGTAGCTTGGTGACAATGACTGTTTGTTGCTATAGCTTGGTGACAGTGACTGTGTGTTGCTATAGCTTGGTGACAGTGACTGTATGTTGTTATAGCTTGGTGACAGGGACTGTGTGTTGCTATAGCTTGGTGACAGTGTCTGTGTGTAGCTATAGCTTGGTGACAGTGACTGTGTGTTGCTATAGCGTGGTGACAGTGACTGTGTGTTGCTACAGCTCGGTGACAGTGACTGTGTGTTGCTACAGCTTGGTGACATTGACTGTGTGTTGCTATAGCTTGGTGACAGTGACTGTGTGTTGCTACAGCTTGGTGACATTGACTGGGTGTTGCTATAGCTTGGTGACAGTGACTGGGTGTTGCTATAGCTTGGTGACAATGACTGGGTGTTGCTATAGCTTGGTGACAGTGACTGTTGCTATAGCTTGGTGACAGTGACTGTGTGTTGCTATAGCTTGGTACAGTGACTGTTGCTATAGCTTGGTGACAGTGACTGGGTGTTGCTATAGCTTGGTGACAGTGATTGTGTGTTGCTATAGCTTGGTGACATTGACTGTGTGTTGCTACAGCTTGGTGACATTGACTGTGTGTAGCTATAGCTTGGTGACAGTGACTGTTGCTATAGCTTGGTGACAGTGACTGTGTGTTGCTACAGCTTGGTGACATTGACTGTGTGTAGCTATAGCTTGGTGACAGTGACTGTTGCTATAGCTTGGTGACAATGACTGTGTGTTGCTATAGCTTGGTGACAGGGACTGTTGCTATAGCTTGGTGACAGTGACTGTGTGTTGCTATAGCTTGGTGACAGTGACTGTGTGTTGCTATAGCTTGGTGACAGCGACTGGATGTTGCTATAGCTTGGTGACAGTGACTGGGTGTTGCTATAGCTTGGTGACATTGACTGTGAGTAGCTATAGCTTGGTGACAGTGACTGTTGCTATAGCTTGGTGACAATGACTGTGTGTTGCTATAGCTTGGTGACAGTGAATGTTGCTATAGCTTGGTGACAATGACTGTGTGTTGCTATAGCTTGGTGACAGTGACTGTGTGTTGCTATAGCTTGGTGACAGTGATTGTGTGTTGCTATAGCTTGGTGACAGTGACTGTGTGTTCCTATAGCTTGGTGACAGTGACTGTTGCTATAGCTTGGTGACAATGACTGTGTGTTGCTATAGCTTGGTGACAGTGACTGTTGCTGTAGCTTGGTGACAATGACTGTTTGTTGCTATAGCTTGGTGACAGTGACTGGGTGTTGCTATAGCTTCGTGACATTGACTGTGTGTTGCTATAGCTTGGTGACAGTGACTGGGTGCTTTTATAGCTTGGTGACATTGACTGGGTGTTGCTACAGCTTGGTGACATTGACTGTGTGTTGCTATAGCTTGGTGACAGTGACTGGGTGTTGCTATAGCTTGGTGACATTGACTGTGTGTTGCTATAGCTTGGTGACAGTGACTGGGTGTTGCTACAGCTTGGTGACAGTGACTGGGTGTTGCTATAGCTTGGTGACATTGACTGTGTGTTGCTATAGCTTGGTGACAGTGATTGTGTGTTGCTATAGCTTGGTGACAGTGATTGTGTGTTGCTATAGCTTGGTGACAGTGACTGTGTGTTGCTATAGCTTGGTGACAGTGACTGGGTGTTGCTATAGCATGGTGACAGTGACTGTGTGTTGCTATAGCTTGGTGACAGTGACTGTGTGTTGCTATAGCTTGGTGACAGTGACTGTGTGTTGCTATAGCTTGGTGACATTGACTGTGTATTGCTATAGCTTGGTGACAATGGCTATGTATTGCTATAGCTTGGTGACAGTGTGTTGCTATAGCTTGGTAATAGTGTGTTGCTATAGCTTGGTGACAGTGACTGGGTGTTGCTATAGCTTGGTGACAGTAACTGGGTGTTGCTACAGCTTGGTGACAGTGACTGTGTGTTGCTACAGCTTGGTGACAGTGACTGTGTGTTGCTATAGCTTGGTGACAGTGACTGGGTGTTGCTGTAGCTTGGTGACAGTGACTGGGTGTTGCTATAGCTTGGTGACAGTGACTGTGTGTTGCTATAGCTTGGTGACAGTGACTGGGTGTAGCTATAGCTTGGTGACAGTGACTGGGTGTTGCTATAGCTTGGTGACAGTGACTGGGTGTTGCTATAGCTAGGTGACAGTGACTGTGTGTTGCTATAGCTTGGTGACAGTGACTGTGTGTTGCTATAGCTTGATGACAGTGATTGTGTGTTGCTATAGCTTGGTGACAGTGACTGTGTGTTGCTATAGCTTGGTGACAGTGACAGGGTGTTGCTATAGCATGGTGACAGTGACTGTGTGTTGCTACAGCTTGTTGACAGTGACTGTGTTGCTATAGCTTGGTGACAGTGACTGTGTGTTGCTATAGCGTGGTGACAGTGACTGTGTGTTGCTATAGCTTGGTGACAGTGACTGTTGCTATAGCTTGGTGACAGTGACTGGGTGTTGCTATAGCTTGGTGACAGTGACTGTTGCTATAGCTTGGTGACAGTGACTGTTGCTATAGCTTGGTGACAGTGACTGTGTGTTACTATAGCGTGGTGACAATGACTGGGTGTTACTATAGCTTGGTGACAGTAACTGTTGCTACAGCTTGGTGGCAGTTACTGTTGCTACAGCTTGGTGACAGTGACTGGGTGTTGCTATATCTTGGTGACAGTAACTGTTGCTACAGCTTGGTGACAGTGACTGGGTGTTGCTATAGCTTGGTGACAGTGACTGGGTGTTGCTATAGCTTGGTGACAGTGACTGTGTGTTACTATAGCTTGGTGACAGTGACTGTGTGTTGCTATAGCTTGGTGACAGTGACTGTGTGTTGCTATAGCTTGGTGACAGTCTCTGGGTGTTGCTATATCTTGGTGACAGTGACTGTTGCTACAGCTTGGTGACAGTGACTGGGTGTTGCTATAGCTTGGTGTCAGTGACTGTGTGTTACTATAGCTTGGTGACAGTGACTGTGTGTTTCTATAGCTTGGTGACAGTGACTGTGTGTTGCTATAGCTTGGTGACAGTGACTGGGTGTTGCTATATCTTGGTGACAGTGACTGTTGCTACAGCTTGGTGACAGTGACTGGGTGTTGCTATAGCTTGGTGACAGTGACTGTGTGTTACGATAGCTTGGTGACAGTGACTGTGTGTTGCTATAGCTTGGTGACAGTGACTGTGTGTTGCTATAGCTTGGTGATAGTGACTGTGTGTTGCTATAGCTTGGTGACAGTGACTGTGTGTTGCTATAGCTTGGTGACAGTGACTGTGTGTTCCTACAGCTTGGTGAGTGTGACTGGGTGTTGCTATAGCTTGGTGAGTGTGACTGTGTGTTCCTACAGCTTGGTGACAGTGACTGTGTTCCTACAGCTTGGTGAGTGTGACTGGGTGTTGCTACAGCTTGGTGAGTGTGACTGGGTGTTGCTATAGCTTGGTGACAGTGACTGGGTGTTGCTATAGCTTGGTGACAGTGACTGGGTGTTGCTATAGCTTGGTGATAGTGACTGGGTGTTGCTATAGCTTGGTGAGTGTGACTGTGTGTTCCTACAGCTTGGTGACAGTGACTGTGTGTTCCTACAGCTTGGTGAGTGTGACTGTGTGTTCCTACAGCTTGGTGACAGTGACTGTGTGTTCCTACAGCTTGGTGAGTGTGACTGTGTGTTCCTACAGCTTGGTGACAGTGACTGTGTGTTCCTACAGCTTGGTTACAGTGACTGTGTGTTCCTACAGCTTGGTGACAGTGACTGTGTGTTCCTACAGCTTGGTGACAGTGACTGTGTGTTCCTACAGCTTGGTGACAGTGACTGTGTGTTCCTACAGCTTGGTGAGTGTGACTGTGTGTTCCTACAGCTTGGTGACAGTGACTGTGTGTTCCTACAGCTTGGTGAGTTTGACTGTGTGTTCCTACAGCTTGGTGACAGTGACTGTGTGTTCCTACAGCTTGGTGAGTGTGACTGTGTGTTCCTACAGCTTGGTGACAGTGACTGTGTGTTCCTACAGCTTGGTGAGTGTGACTGTGTGTTCCTACAGCTTGGTGACAGTGACTGTGCGTTCCTACAGCTTGGTGACAGTGACTGTGTGTTCCTACAGCTTGGTGAGTGTGACTGTGTGTTCCTACAGCTTGGTGACAGTGACTGTGTGTTCCTACAGCTTGGTGAGTGTGGCTGTGTGTTCCTACAGCTTGGTGACAGTGACTGTGTGTTCCTACAGCTTGCTTACAGTGACTGTGTGTTCCTACAGCTTGGTGACAGTGACTGTGTGTTCCTACAGCTTGGTGAGTGTGACTGTGTGTTCCTACAGCTTGGTGACAGTGACTGTGTGTTCCTACAGCTTGGTGACAGTGACTGTGTGTTCCTACAGCTTGGTGACAGTGACTGTGTGTTCCTACAGCTTGGTGAGTGTGACTTTGTGTTCCTACAGCTTGGTGACAGTGACTGTGTGTTCCTACATCTTGGTGATGTCCCGTCTGTGACTGCAAAAAAAACCATGCTTTTTCTGAAAAACTGTGTTTTTGATGTGTTTTTCATGAGAGGGAAATCTTTGAAACCTCTTTACCCATAGCTTTGAAATTTTGACACAACGTTGCATTCGAATAGGGGCGTCTTTATATATATCTAATATAATCATGCCTCACCTGTGACAGGAAAAAACATGCTTTTTTGAAAAACAGCGTCATCTGTTGGACGTAATAGCAACACACGCTGTAATCTCCGGAAGTTCTTCACCGATTGCTTTGAAATTTTAACACAACGTTGCATTCGAATAGTTGGTCTTTTTATATGCCTACTATATAGATACAACCCCTCTGATAGGTAAAAACATGTGTTGTTTGAAAAACAGAGCCATCTGTTGCACATAATGGCAACATGCATGCTATACTAAATATATCACGAATTCCATTTCAATGTTTCCGATTGCATTGATAAATTTTATTTTCATCGATTTTGATTTATTTTATTTTTTAGTGAATTATTTTGTGTGACATTGTGTTGGAATTGAGCTGTGATATCTACCATACCGTTCATTCGTAAGTATAATTATAGATGCCACACCTGTGACAAGTAAAACTCTATGTTCCTTGAAAAACAGCGCCATCTGTTGCATGTAAGAGCAACATATATGCTATTCTAGATATGTTACAATTCCATTTCAATGTTTCTGATTGCACTGATAAACTGAATTTGCATAGTTTTTTATTTATTTTCATTTTGATTTAATTATTGTGTGTGAATTGTGTTGGAATTGAGCTGTGTTGTTTACTATACCGTTCATTTCGTGAGAATAGTTTATTTTTATATTTTTTCATATTTTCATTTCATTTTTTAACTGTTTTTCTTATATTTCAGTGTTGGGAACATCATATCACTTGATGTTCCCAATTTTCTGATGGGAACATCAGACCATTTGGGAAGGCATCGGACGAAGGAGTGGGGAATGGTGGGGATGACGAGGGGACGGAAGTGAGAGATGGTGGAGAGGACGAGGGGACAAGGGAGGGTGTAATGGTGGGGAAGGACGAGGGGACGGGGAAGTTTAGGATGGTGGGGACGGGGGAGTTTAGGATGGTAAGGACGAAGGGATAGGGGTATGGAGAATGGTGGGGTGGACAAAGGGACAGGGGAGTGGGGCATGGTGGGAAGGAAGAGGGGGAAATGGCGGGGAGGACGAGGGGACGGTGGAGTAGGGAATGGTTGGGAGGCCGAGGAGACGGGTGAGGGGGGAATGGTGGGGCGGACTGGGGGACAGGGAATGTTGCTGTGGCTCAGCAACGCACATGCGTTGCTGAGCCATAAGAACGCGTGGTCGGGTAGTGCTAGTAGCATATAATAAAGTATTTTAATATTTAGTTATATGCCCCCCCCCCACCCACATAAAGAAATGATTTTTTTCGATTTTTTTTCATATTTTTTATCAGCCGATTTGCATGAATCTTATACATCTTACAGAACATAAAAATATCTGTAAGGATGCAACTTTTGGAAGAAATTGGTTGAAGTAAACTTCAACCACAGCAGGCAGAATCTCTGATCTTATTTATTGTCAATTAACATAAAATTACTTCACAGCTTTCATTTTTTTCAATTTACATGAAATTTACATCTTATGTGTAGAGTTTACGTTTCTATAGACTGTATAAAGCACTTTTTTCCTAGGATCATTTATTGATTTTATTCTTCATTTTCAAACATGAAATATTGGCATATAATTTTGGGGAACTTTGACTTCTTGAAATTGTAAAACTAAACATATTTTGGATAATTCTTTCATTACAAATACTTTATTATATGCTAATGTATTAGATGAGTGTCATAGAAATTATTTCATTTGAAACTTGTGGTTTGTGAAATTTATTGAAAATGTGTAAAATTCGTTGGAAAAAAACTAAACTAAAACAATAACTCTCTTTCTATTTAGGGTGCGATACTAAAACATAGAACAGTTGCAGTCCTTCTTATATACAACTAGTAAAAAAAGTTTGGTTGACAGTAAACAACATTTAAAAATCGTGTAGTATGGGTCGTAAGGAGATCTAACTGATTATCCCAAATTTTCTCAGTAGTAATAAAAACTATCTTTACAGTGACATGATGGTTTGATGACTACATTCTAGAGATAGCTGTGAAGCAGAATGTTATGGGCTAGACAAAACTTGTGTAATGTTGAATTCCTGAAGGGTTTTATTATACAACTCACTGGTGAGGTTAGTTCCACTGTCACTTTGAGTCTCCTTCGAGAATCCATACTGAGTGACGATCTTCAAGAGATGCCTCACCACTTTAGCAGCAGTGGTTTTCTTGGCGGGAATTGCTATTGGTAACCTGATGGTTTGTCACATAATGGTGATGATGTACAGGCTGCCTGCGCGGGTTCTTGGTAAGGGCCCAACGCAGTCGATTATTAACTTAGAAAAAAGTTCAGAAGGCACAGAAATGGGGATAAGTGGTGCCTTTAGAATAGGAACATTAGGTTTACCTGTCATTTGACATGTATGCCAAGTATTAACAAAGGTCTTTACACCTCGTGCCATGCCTGGCCAAAAATAATCTTGAATGAGACCATTATATGTTTTATTGATGTAATGAGACATCGGGCCATGAGCAAGAGAGATAATATCGTTTCTTCAAGATGTTATAACTACTAACTGATTCACATTAGCCCAATCATTCTCTGTCTTGAGTTTACTGGGTCTGTATTACGGTACAATAGTTGGGTATCACTAATGTAAAACCCTGGGATGGAATCGGCATAATCTGAGCTTGGAAAAAAACAAGGAAGTTAAAGAAATGTCAAATTGTTGTAACTTACGGAACTCTAATCGGTTAAGATTCGGTGGGAGGCCTCGCACGTCTTACAGGACAGCTGCTGCTGCTACTTGTGGTGATTGAGCGGCTTGAGCACGTGTAATCACTAGAACAAGCTGGGAGATGTCTGCTGATTCTACTGCCATGGTCACCTCTTCTGCTGCATAAGTCATTATAGGGTCTTCTTCCGTGGCTAGGTCACGTGCCTGAATTTTGTCACAGATAATTAAATTGATGGAGACTTGCTGGTTGGCCAAGTCGTTGCTCAGGAGAAGTTGAATTCCTGGCATGGGAAAAGTTTTTCCCAAATGGCGGCTTTTGACTTTTCCACTAATGAATGGACACTCTAGGTGGACTGTGGCGAACAGGTAAGATGTGGTTGCAGTGAGGTCAGTGATCAAGACGGATTCTCCAGTGTAGATGACTTGAGGTGCAGCGGCTTTCAGTAGAATACTCTGTAGCGAGGCTGTGTCCCTCAAGATGCGTATTGGGTACGTTCCATCGGAATCTTTACCGCTGGCAGAGACACTTCCTGGATACACATATCTGGCAAATAAAGCAAGATCAATAGTTGGAACATTTACATGTAAAACAGGCTTAGTAGGCTTAGGAGGTTTAGGCTTAGGTGAATCAGGTTTCGTCGTTTTGCATCGGGGATTTGGACATTGATCAATAAGGTGTCCATACTTTTTACAGTATCTGCTGTAAAGTGCTTAATTAATATCTTTATGACTTACTTTAGATAGAGAATGGCTAGACCAAGATGGTTTTACTGGAATATGAATCAAAAGATTTATGGATTAGGGTGTAAGTGTCAGCTAACTGAGCACATATACAGAGGTTCGTCTCTACCTTATCTGCAAGATAGAGGTGCACTGGGTTAGGTTTACATCGCATGAAATCTTCCATTAATATTAAATTAATAAATTCACAAAAGGTGGTGATCTGAGCTGATTCCAGCCATTTCATGAAATACCTGGTTTTATTTTGCACATACTCCAAGTAGGTTTGGGACTGAGTCTTGACATAGTCCCGGAAACGTCGTCGCTAACTTTCAGTGCATAGGAGATATGCATCATGGACTGCTTGCTTTAGTACTTCTTAGTCAGTCTGGGTAGCAAGAGTACAGAGGGTCAAGGTAGTTCTTCCTGAAAGGTGAGCTCTGAGAAGTACTGAACATTAGTTCCCTAGGCAAGAGTAACTGAGCGGCCAAGGTCTCGAAAGACAAAAAATTAGTCCACCTTTGTCTCTAGAAAAGCCGGCACCATTTTGATACACTGCGTAAGGTTTAAACGTACCGGTAAGTTGGCTGCTGCTTCCTGACGATGAGAGATTTGGGTAGCTTCAAGTGCCAACTCCAGATGCCGGTACTCGAGCGCGGTGTCTAATTTCCCTTCTTCTAAGCGTAGTGTGATAGCAGCTTCATTTTCTTCTAGTTGCCTCTTGAGTTGAAGCTCTTGAGCTAGGCTTTGTAGTCGTTCTACTTCTCGTCGACGTTGCACGTCAGCTTCTTGCTCTTGGCGTTGAAGTTATAGATAGCTTATTGACGTTCTAATTCAGCTTTTTGCTCGTAGAGCGAGCTGTTCTTGTTCATGTTTAACATGAACAGAACATGAAGCTGCTCGTTGGAGTGCAGCTTCATGTTCTTGGCGTTGATATAATAATGCAGCTTCTTGTTCCCGAAGCCGAAGTTGTTCTTGTTCACGTTCACGGGATAATGTACCGTATTGTCTCCTCATTTCCCATTTTCGTTCATCGGCAGCAGCTTTTAATTGGGCTAGATCTATCTTTAATTTCATGAGTGTGTGTGCAGATTTATCAGCAACTTTATGTTGCTCCTGTTACTCTGAAGTGATAAGATCATTTTCAGCAAAATGGTCTAGAATCATGTTATGGAGCTCAGCTTTGGTGGCCAGATGAACTCCGTCTCTACCGGCAGGTGGCGTGATGTCTCGTGTGGGACTCGGACTCTCGGCCTGTGGCTCAAGTCTCCTGTTCCCTCCGCTGTGACCTTGATGGGCTACACTATGCGGGCGTTCTACGCGGGACAGCCTCGACAATGTTTTCGTTGTGGCACTGATGGGGCATCTGGCAGCTGATTGCACTAGGGTCGCGGCTTCACCTATTAATTTGTTCCCGGACGAGGATTTTCCCCCCGTTGGTGGCGCAGGACCTGCCGCCTCGTGATGGAGTGGGTTCCCCTGCCGCCTGCTGACCCGGTGGTGGCTGTTGGCCCGGTGTGTGTGGACAGTGGTGTACACGACGAGGTGGTGGTGTGTGCGGCTCCACCCCCGCAGTCTGTCTCGTAACTTCCACCGGCTTCTGCACCTCTTTCCGACTCTGCACCTCTGTTGCCTTCGACGTCTCTACAGGCTCCCTCACCTGTGTTGGACCCTTCCCCTCCTGTGGCCGCACCTGTTCCTTCTCCTGTAATGTTGCCGTAATTGTCTCTCTTGGTAAAAATGATAGTTGACATATTCCGAGTTCACTTCCAGTTTTCATTAATCGCTTTTAACAATGTTTTCCTTCAGTAAAGATATTATCGAGTGCTTCTGTGAAGGGTTGGGATGAGCTAGCCTAAG
The DNA here is from genome assembly GCF_040958095.1 of Procambarus clarkii. NCBI lineage: Eukaryota > Metazoa > Arthropoda > Malacostraca > Decapoda > Cambaridae > Procambarus > Procambarus clarkii. The sequence continues at coordinate 49,833,434 of NC_091160.1, read as the reverse complement.
CTTTGTTATACCAGTTTGACAGTTTCAGTAACACGTTAAATAATGCTCGGAATATTGTTTCTTATGTTAAGTATCTTTGAGGCACGAGGGTTATCTTAAGATGATATCGGGGGCTTAGCGTCCCCGCGGCCCGGTCCTCGACCAGGCCTTCTTTTTGTTACACATCCCCAAGAAGCAGCCTGTAGCAGCTGTCTAACTCCCAGGTACCTATTTACTGCTAGGTAACAGGGGCATCAGGGTGAAAGATACTATGCCCATTAGTTTCCGCCTCCACCGGGGATCGAACCCCGGGACCTCAGGACTACAAATCCGTAGCGCTATCCACTCAGCTGTCAGCCCCCCCCCCCCAGTGAATTGTCGGGTAACCAAGGTTAATTCTCAAGGCCTCGTTCTGCAAATGTTCTAGCCTTCCCAGCTTTCTTTCAGGCAGTAAAGCAAGCAGAGGTGCAGCATAATGCACTAATGATCTTATGTATGCAAGGAGCATACTTTTAACAATTCTAACATTGGCACCATAGCCTGAGTGTTAACCTGCAACAGCCTTGAGAGCGCTGAGTCTCTCTTTATACTGAGTATGATTACAACAGGACCAAACTGTGCAGGGACCTCAAGGCCATGGTGTAAGAAAATGTTTACGTAGTCAAGTTGAATAAGTAAGTTTAACTCTATCATTGAGAAAAGTATATGTTAATGAAAACAGAAGGGAAACTATGCCTGAAGGTTTTTAAAAGCGTCCTAAAAGTTGCCGTTTGACAGCCATCGTAGTTCAGAATGAAGGTGGGGTAATAATGAGGAGAAAGCGCTCAGACAATAAGACTATATAGCACACATAAAAGGAAATATGAGAACGGGGATCTGGGATGTGAAGACGGAGGGAAGGAATGGTAAACGTTCAAATTCTTCATCATTCTCAACACAAAGTTCCTGAATAATAGATCATTGAGATCATGGGCGTTTTATATACTCTTGTGCCTTCTTCTGATAATTACTTATTAACTGTGCAGGCCGTCACTATGATTTTTGGCTATGAAATGTTGGCGATGAATAACGCAATGATCGGGCAAGATAATAGAAACAGCTTTTATCAAATAATCAGCAAAATGAAGATAGTGACAAGTCTTTGAAGATGCGCCATCCAAACTCTACTCGTGATTCTCTTTAGTTACACAAGTATATATTTGTAAGTTGAATCTCGTTTTCTCTGAAGACCTGCTCACCAACTTGAAGCCCTGACTCATTTAATATATGTTTATTATTTTTGTAAGGCAGGATCTATTTTTAACAAACCCATATTGTGTCGATTTTACAAGATTGTTCACTGAAAGATGGTGAATGATTCCCTCACTTAGGATTCTCTCCATGAGCTTGCAGATGTGTGATGTCAAGCGGATTGAGCGGTAGTCCTCAGCTGAGCTCTTTCTGCTTTTTTGGAAAATAGGGATGACATCTGCATATTTCCAATCTAGCGGGACTCTCCTTGGTCTAGAGATTTTGTGAAAAGTAATTTCAGTGGCAGTCATAGTTCTTCTGTCAGTTCCTTTTTACTTTGGATTGGATTCCATTCACATCTGGGACATTGGGGTCATTTAGTTTGTCAATGTTCTTCCTGATTATGTTGTATGTTATGGATATATCATCAAATTCACTCTCATCACATCCTTCATATATTTGTGTGTGTGTGATGGGAAGTCTTCTAACCTTTCTAGTGTGAACACTGATGTAAAATATTCATTTAGGGTGTTTGCTGCCCTCTTAACGTTCATTATAATTTGGTTCGACTCTTCTTTTAAGGGTTCACAACAGTCACAACAGCATGATGCATCATATGAACAAATCCACAAGGGCCGAGACGAGGATTCGAACCTACGCCCGAGAGCATCCCAGACGCTGCCTTAATCGACTGAGCTACGACATGGTAATAGAGTTGAAACCAGAAGTTCTACTGAACTTCCTGTGATCCTGCAGCCTCTCCGGGTTTTAAACCGGGTTTAAACAAACCAGGGTTTTACACAACTCCCCCATGCACTCGAGCTATGTCAATAGGCCGTTCTATCTTTTCGCCCTTACTTCATTACACACAGAAGTCACAATAGCATGGGGCATTATCAATATCATAAATCGATTAAGGAAGCGTCTGGGATGCGCTCGGATGTAGGTTCGAATCCTCGTCACGGCCCTTGTGGATTTGTTCCTTAGTTTTTGTTTTACTTCTTATATAGGCTTATAACGATTTTGGATCTTTCTTTATGTTTTTGGCAAGTTTTCTTTCATAATTTCTTTTGGCTGATCTGATTTTCTGGGTGGCTGAATTTAGTGCCCTTTTATACATCTCATAATCAACGGTTATAGATTTTTTATTTTATTTATATATACAAGAGTTGTTACATTCTTGTACAGCCACTAGTTCGCGTAACGTTTCGGGCAGGTCCTTAATCCTATGTTCCCTGGAATGCGACCCCCCACAAAGAACCGTTTTTACAACCAGGTACCTATTTTACTCATGAGTTAAACAGAGGCGACAGTTAAACATTTATCTGTCGCCTCTGGATTTAGGATTTAGTTAAAGATTTAACAGGATTAGCTCTTCCAGAGGTTTTGCAGTTCCTCTCTCATTCCTTGATAGTCTCATCGGTTAATCTAGAATTTCGTCATCATGGACCTTTATGTTGGTTTCTATATTTGTATTCCATCTTAAAATATTGTGATCACATGAGAGGGTGAGCTTTTTCCCTACCTGAATTTGATCAATCATACCCTCTTCTGATGGTAGCACAAGATCTAGTATGCTGTTACCTCGTGTGGGCTCTACCACATGCTGTATAAGAAAGGAGTTGTGTACCAGGTCTAGAAATTGCTCTTCTTGATATTAGATTCACCCAATCTATAGTCTCAGGTTAAAATCTCTCATTATTAGGGTTTGTGTGTCTGATGCCGCATTGATTACTTTATGTAGGAGAACCTGACACCATTTAATAATATTACATACAATTGGCAGATAATATTGCTGCTGTGTAGTATACACAAGTTAACCCATAGAAAATGTAGCTTGTAGTGGAATTTTCGTTCAATAGAAAACGGGATATCATTGCCACATAGTACTATAAATTCACCAGCTATTCTGTTGGAAATTATTCTTAAATACATTAGTCTTTGGACCATTACCATCATAAAAACATCTCATTTGAATTATCTTAATTATCAGTATCAAAATAGAGTAAATGTGATCCTTCTATCACTTATTGACATTGGACAAGGAGAGCCAAGGCGCCAGTCTGTGGTGGAGGTCAGCCATTGTTTGTTAAGACCGAGTCGTTGGAGCAAATTTCGCTCCTATAATTCTCTTGGACGAAGTGTTATGGAGATCAAATTTAGTGTTATAGCATCATCAACACGCTGTCAACAACCACAAGGGAAGTGTCTTTCCGAAATCTTATCTAAGTCATTGTTGGCCACTAATGTTAGGTAGATATGATTAATTCCGTTTAGAACACGAACGATCGACTCAACACAGGTAATTAAACATTGGTCCTTTTATATTATACAGAGTTCTCTCTGATATAGCTGTCATATATTAGGATTCCGGCTTTACAGCTAGTGCCCTTTGACAGGAATAAGACGAGGAAGCAAGAATTAATCTTGGTACATCAGTTACTATGGGTGATGAAAGCTAGCCTCACACGAGGATATTTTGGTGTCTACATCCTATTTATATCTGGTGGACTAAGCCTGCTATACAATAAGATAAGGCACCCCCAAATTTATACTAATATATGTAGATTAATACTGTAGTTTGACTTGCTGCATATATATATATATATATATATATATATATATATATATATATATATATATATATATATATATATATATATATATATATATATATATCCCCTAATGTGTAAGGATCGATTTGTGAGATTATTGCAGAAATACAGTCCACTTAACATCATACCAATTGCTATCGAAATATATAAATTACCGTAAATGTAAATTCTATATAAATTCTTATAAATTAAATAAATATAAATCTCACAGGTCGGTTCCCACACTTTATGCAGATCACCAACTTCCCGTGCTGCTGCTGCTGTGTCAGCCCTGTAGCATACTCCAACTCTCATCCTGAGCCAGTATGTTGCACCACACTGACTCTGAGGAAACCATGGTGTTCACTTCCTCATTGTTGGTTGCTTCCAAGTACTCTTACACATATAGCTTTACCCCGCCTGCTCTTGTTTTATTCTGTAATTCTGTATGGTGAGTGGTATCCCGGGGGATGGAATTCCCCTTCTATTATGTCCTCTCGTCCACATTTTTCCCTGATGCTAATGATGTTGGGATTTTCAGCTTTAACATACGCGTATGACGAGTCAAATTTATTTACTAGGCTTCTGTCATTCGTGTAGAAACAATTTAAACTGACGTTGCGCCAGGGCGGCTGAGGGATCACTCCTGTGATATCTTGAGGTTATCTTGAGATGATTTCGTGGCTTTAGTGTCCCCGCAGCCCGGTCCTCGACCAGGCCTCCACCCCCAGGAAGCAGCCCATGACAGCTGACTAACTCCCAGGTACCTATTTTCTGCTAGGCAACAGGGGCATCAGGGGTGAAAGAAACCGTTTCTCGCCGGCGCCCGGGATCGAACCCGGGACCGCAGGATCACGCGTCCAGTGTTCTGTCCGCTCAGCCACCGGCTCCCCGGTGGCTGAGTGATAAGCATGATAAGCGGTGTGTGATAAGCACATTCCTGTTCTGTACATTGTCGCTTTGGTTCTGAACCTGTTTGTCGTCCGAGATATACAGAATTAGTTCTGACTGGCTGGGTGAAGGACTTTGTTCTCCCCTCCATCACCTCCTCCTCCATAACAACTCGTTAGCCAAAACTTTTTTTCTGTTTTCAAGAGGCTCCCATAAGCGGGTAGTAAAGATTCGTTGTCTGGCCAAGTTGAACCATCCAACAGTTTTCAAGAGGCTCCCATAAGCGGGTAGTAAAGATTCGTTGTCTGGCCAAGTTGAACCATCCAACAGTTTTCAAGAGGCTCCCATAAGCGGGTAGTAAAGATTCGTTGTCTGGCCAAGTTGACCCATCCAACAGTTTTCAAGAGGCTCCCATAAGCGGGTAGTAAAGATTCGTTGTCTGGCCAAGTTGACCCATCCAACAGTTAAACAAATACCCTTCTTAAACAAGTAACCATTATATTTTACCGCTCTTTACTTAAAATATTTATATTTTACTATACAGTTACCGCTTTTCTTACTACCAGTATGATAATAAAAGCGAAACTTTCCATTTATTAGAGTAGATTAAAAAAAGCAAAGAGGAAAAATGAAAAGTAAATGAAAAGCCATCTTTAACATCCTAGGATCTAAACAACAGTCACATAACAAGCATATAAAACTCTCCAAGGATGGTTACACACCTGCAACAGGCTTAGAAATGGCAACGGAATTTTAATAAGTTATTTTCATCAATTGGTACTAAACTTGCCAGAAAAATTCCATAGACCCCGACACATATTACTACATACCTCACCGGCAGCTATCCTAACTCTCTACTCCTTTTACCACGTTAAATGGTAATCCCGACAGACCTTATATCCATCATTCACTCACTAGAAACCAAAGGTGGGGAACATTAGTGAAATACTATCTATGGTGTATATGCCACTCATGCCCTTGCACTACCCATTGTTCTGTTATTCTACAAATCTCTAGAGTCTCATACTTTTCCTGATATCCTTAAAAGCAAGAGTCATACCACTACCCCCCAATGTGGGCATAGTGTCATGCCACCACCCTCCTGTGAAGGCATAGTGTCATGCCACTACCCCCAGTGTGGGCATAGAGTCATGCCACCACCCCCAGTGTGGGCATAGTGACATGCCACCACCCCCAGTGTGGGCATAGTGTCATGCCACCACCCCCAGTGTGGGCATAGTGTCATACCACCACCCCCAGTGTGGGCATAGTGTCATGCCACCACCCCCCAGTGTGGGCATAGTGTCATGCCACCACCCCAAGTTTGGGCATAGTGTCATACCACCACCCCCAGTGTGGGCATAGTGTCATGCCACCACCCCCAGTGTGGGCATAGTGTCATGCCACCACCCCAAGTTTGGGCATAGTGTCATACCACCACCCCCAGTGTGGGCATAGTGTCATGCCACCACCCCCAGTGTGGGCATAGTGTCATGCCACCATCCCCAGTGTGGGCATAGTGTCATGCCACCATCCCCAGTGTGGGCATAGTGTCATGCCACCATCCCCAGTGTGGGCATAGTGTCATGCCACCACCCCCCAGTATGGGCATAGTGTCATGCCACCACCCCCAGTGTGGGCATAATGTCATGCCACCACCCCCAGTGTGGGCATAGTGTCATACCACCACCCCCCAGTGTGGGCATAGTGTCATGCCACCACCCCCAGTGTGGACATAGTGTCATGCCACCACCTCTAGTGTGGACATAGTGTCATGCCACCACCCCCAGTGTGGGCATAGTGTCAAGCCACCACCCCCAGTGTGGGCATAGTGTCATGCCACCACCCCCAGTGTGGACATAGTGTCATGCCACCACCCCCCAGTGTGGGCATAGTGTCATGCCACCACCCCCCAGTGTGGACATAGTGTCATGCCACCAGCCCCCAGTGTGGGCATAGTGTCATGCCACCACCCCCCAGTGTGGGCATAGTGTCATGCCACCACCCCCCAGTGTGGACATAGTGTCATGCCACCACCCCCAGTGTGGACATAGTGTCATGCCACCACCCCCAGTGTGGGCATAGTGTCATGCCACCACCCCCCAGTGTGGACATAGTGTCATGCCACCACCCCCAGTGTGGACATAGTGTCATGCCACCACCCCCCAGATTGGGCATAGTGTCATGCCACCACCCCCCAGTGTGGACATAGTGTCATGCCACCACCCCCGGTGTGGACATAGTGTCATGCCACCACCCCTAGTGTGGGCATAGTGTCATGCCACCACCCCCTAGTGTGGGCATAGTGTCATGCCATACGGATGGGTCAGTAGGGAGACAGGAGGGGTGGGTGGGTGGTAACGTGATGATAGGGGTAGTAAGTGAGGTTGAGGGGGTGGGTTTGTGAGAGAGGGGTGGGTTTGTGAGAGAGGGGTGGGTTTGTGAGAGAGAGTGTGGGTTTGTGAGAGAGGGGTGGGTTTGTGAGAGAGAGTGTGGGTTTGTGAGAGAGAGGGTGGGTTTGTGAGAGAGAGGGTGGGTTTGTGAGAGAGAGGGTGGGTTTGTGAGAGAGAGGGTGGGTTTGTGAGAGAGAGGGTGGGTTTGTGAGAGAGAGGGTGGGTTTGTAAGAGGGGGTGTGTTTGTGAGAAGTAGATAGGGGAATTGGTTGAGCCTGAGTGGGGTAGAGGTGGTGTCTCACCCCATTCCTACCTCAAGCTGTGGGTAGTCATACGTAAGCTTGAGTCTAAGCATGCACCTGGCTTGCTGTAGTGGTGTACACGGAGGCATTCCGCTCTCTGTTTACTCAACAAATTAAATGAGAGAATCAGTAATAGCTAGAATTCGTCTTGGATACAAATATCCATGGAAATTCGGGATGGAAACAGCAGGTAAGCAGCGGAGTTGTAGAACCTGTGGTGGAAGTGACGGACACTGCCCTGACCACTACCTGACAGAATGTGAACACCTAAGAGACATTATAAATAGGTGTAAAATAATAAACATCTATGTGAATAATGTACACCATGGAGTCCACTATGCCCATTGTCTGTGTTAGGAAAACGCTGTCAAATATACATACTGTTCTCGAATGAATCCCACATTTTGAACCCGCAAGATAACGTAAATTTAAGGAATTGACAAATGTTTATCATCTTGTTTAATAAGCAGTTCACTTGAGACAGTTAAGCATGTCCCAGGTGTGTCTGGGTACAAGTGACAGGATGAACAACCCAGCGGGTTTTCTTCCTATTAGGGAGTGTTGTACAAGCTGGTATGGCAGTATTTTCAGTCACAGGATGAGTACCGCTGCCCAGTGAACTCGCCCCTCTGGTGATAATTAAAACATTGACAATTTTGGTTTAATGGCGCAGAAAAGTAACAGCTTTACCCGAGATAATGGCTGCTCAAGAATGCATTAGAACGCAATCTTGTAGTTTTACAATTGCACACTCTTTCTCCGTCATATGTCTTGTGCATAAAAAAGACCCACAAAGTGGCATTCAAAGCGTCCTTGTCACACAACCCTTTGAAACAACAACACAATTGTTGTACACCTCTAGCGATATCATAAACAAGTGAACCCTTGAAACCAGGCTACCAGCCCTGTGTGCATTCAAAGTACGAACCTAACAAGCAATCCCTTGAACCCCACGACACAAGCCGTGTGCACCCGAGACAAGCAGCTCCCTCGTCTCCAAGACATCAGCGAGGCTGTAGACCTCTATAACGACAGTCTTAACAATAAACTCCAGTAGTCAACAACATCAAGAGCTGCTGGGCGTCTTTCAGAGCCTCGTTCTGTGTGACGGGAGAGTTCGTTGTCCCATGAGACACCTTGAGAGGTTACTGCTGAGTCCCACATTCATGGCACAAACACCAGACAAACATTGTACCTGCATGCTAGACGTCCTGATTGTGATAACTGAGCTGTCATCCATTGTTCATGGTACTAGACAAGCTCATGGTAATACTCAACACCAACTGGGACAACACACTGCAAATCCACACCACTGGATTTCATACTTAGTAGATTCCTTGTAGTGGTCAAATCCACACCACAGGATTTCATATTTGGCAGATTCCTAGTAGTGGTCAGATCCACACCACTGTGTAGCACACTGCTGCCCGACAACCAGCAGTGATCCATACCATGCCACTGTATATCCTCCCAAAATAACTGCCTCGGACAGGTGGTGAGTCTTCAGTGCTTTGTTGCCAAGCAAGCTGTGTTGGTAAGTGCTTTTGGGAGAATTTACACTAAAGCTGTCATTATCTTATGAAACACGGCTGCCAGATTCTGGCAAAAAACTACGAAAAAATAGCTTCAAAGATTTACCATGCAAGGACAATCACAAACGTTAAGTTAACACATTCTAACCTACAAAAAGATATGAAAATAATTTTTGTAATGTTTAAATTGTATTTGAGGCCAAACAGCTTCCGCCAGGTCAGGGAACATGTTGAAACATCAAAACAATGCCATAAATGCACGGAGGTATTGCTGACACACACAGTAATGCTGACACACACAGTATTGCTGACACACACAGTATTGCTGACACACACAGTATTGCTGACACACACAGTATTGCTGACACACACAGTATTGCTGACACACACACACAGTATTGAGGAAGTTGATGCAGGCAATAAATAGGCAAGAGAGAGGTAAGGAGCAAGGTAAGGTGTAGTAGAGGGGGATAGTAGTAGGAATAAGAACTGCAGAGGGCCTATTGGCCTATACCAGGCAGCTCCTATTATAACCACCGAATGAGAAGAAGATAGTAATAGGAATAAGAAGAGGATAGCAAGGGAACGTATAAGAAAACAATGAACAGAAAAAAGAGAGAAGAGAGAAAGAAAAAAAAGAGAAAGAAAGAAAAATGGAATGGTAAGTTTATGTTAGGTCACGTTTGTTAGAAAGATTAGAGCATTTGAGTATATGGGAGTATACATTTGAAAGGGAAGAGTCCACAGCAACAAAGCCAGGACTCAAGTTCATGTTGGGTACGTTGTGTATTAGAGCTGATTCAACAAGACGGCGTCTGTGTAGAGTAGAGGCAGGAAAGATTATTTTGGAGGAAGGCTAATCAATAGGAATATTAGAATCCCTCACATGACAGAAGAGAGCATTGTTAGTGTCTGCAGACTTAACACTTCTCTTGTGTTCTTTGAACCGCCAATTTCGCCAAAGTATTTGAGAGGACAAGATGAACAGGAAATAGAGTAGACACCAGCAGCATTAGAAGCAGGAGGAGCAATGTGAACTAGATTGCTACGAAGTGTGTTAGTTTGTCGAAAGGCGAGTTTAATGTCAAGAGGACGATAGGTATTGGTAAAAGTTTTGAGTTCAGATATGAAGGGAAGGCATAGTACAGTGCTAGTAGTGTTGGAAGCAGGTTTAGGATGAAAGAAATTTCGTTTAGCTTGAGAGTAGGCACAGTTGATGAAATGCAAAGGGTAACCAAGGCGAGAGAATGATTTGTAGATAAAGGCAATTTCAGAACCAAGAAACTGAGGGTCGCTGATGCGGAGAGCGAGGAGGAAGAGAGAGACGAGGACACTTTTCTTAACAGAAGGAGGATGGTAGGACAAACTTAAATATATATAATGACAGGGTGATATTGACATTATGTATATATATATATATATATATATATATATATATATATATATATATATATATATATATATATATATATATATATTTATTATATATATATATATATATATATATATAAACATACATATATATATTATATATGTAATATATATAATTTATATGGGTCCCTACATATATATATATATATGTAGGGACCCATATTATATATATATGTATATATATATATATATATATATATATATATATATATATATAACTGAAAACTCACACCCCAGAAGTGACTCGAACCCATACTCCCAGCTGCCTGGGAGTATGGGCCAATAGGCCTTCTGCAGTTACCTTTGTTCTTATGTTCTTATGTTCTTATGTAACATTGTGGAGGTGGGGTCCCTCGATTGTTTCAAGCACGGGTTGGACAAGTATATGAGTGGGATTGGGTGGTTATAGAATAGGAGCTGCCTCGTATGGGCCAATAGGCCTTCTGCAGTTACCTTTGTTCTTATGTTCTTAAATACTGGTTCAGTAACAGGGTTGTTGATTTGTGGAACCAATTGCCGCGTAACATTGTGGAGGTGGGGTCCCTCGATTGTTTCAAGCATGGGTTGGACAAGTATATGAGTGGGATTGGGTGGTTATAAATAGGAGCTGCCTCGTATGGGCCAACAGGCCTTCTGCGGTTGCCTTTGTTCTTATGTTCTTATGTTCTTAATTTCATCAACACAAGACAGAACACGAAACAATAGGTATTGAAATGGAAGTGATTGTAGAAAGCCTATTGGTCCATATTTCTTGATGCTTCTATATTGGAGCGGAGTCTTGATGTGGGTAGAATATAGTTGTGCATTATTTGGGTGTTGATTGCTGGTGTTAACTTCTTAATGTGTAGTGCCTCACAAACGTCAAGCCGCCTGCTATCGCTGTATCTATCGATGATTTCTGTGTTGTTTACTAGGATTTCTCTGGCGATGGTTTGGTTGTGGGAAAAGATTATATGTTCCTTAATGGAGCCCTGTTGTTTATGCATCGTTAAACGCCTAGAAAGAGATGTTGTTGTCTTGTCTATATACTGGATTTTTTGGAGCTTACAGTCCCCAAGTGGAAAATAGCGGAGGTTTCCACACTGCATTCTACACTAAGGAAACGAACATAGGAATTTGCCTAAATGCCAACAGCGACTACCCAGACAGGTACAAGAGGAGTGTTTTAACGCATATGTCGACCGTGCTCTAAGCCACAGCTCAGAATGGAAGCAAGTCGACGAAGAACTCTGTAGGGTAAGGCAGGTCCTAGTCAACAACGGCTTCTAAAATGGTTTCGTCGAAGACATCATAAGAAGGAAAGTGAAACGCCATGCAACCTCTGAAGAGACAACTAACACAACACCTATACCCCTATTAGACTATTTTACAGGAACTTCTTTTCCACAGCTCATAAAACAGAGGAAAGGGTCCTGAAAGATATTGTTAATAGAAACGTTATCCCTACAGACAAAAATCAGAGGATACAACTGACGATTTACTATAAAACCAGAAAAACGGCCAGCCTACTCATGAGAAACTCTCCAGACACAAAGCAGAACGCTTTAAAAGAGACCAACGTCGTCTATGCCTTCAAATGCCCACTTGGGGACTGTAAGCTCCAAAAAACCCAGTATATAGGCAAGACAACAACATCTCTTTCTAGGCGTTTAACGATGCATAAACAACAGGGCTCCATTAAGGAACATATAATCTCTTCCCACAACCAAACCATCGCCAGGGAAATCCTAGTAAACAACACAGAAATCATCGATAGATACAGCGATAGCAGGCGGCTTGACGTTTGCGAGGCACTACACATTAAGAAGTTAACACCAGCAATCAACAGCCAATTAATGCACAACTATATTCTACCCACCTCAAGACTCCGCACCAATATAGAAGCATCAAGAAATATGGACCAATAGGCTTTCTACAATCACTTCCATTTCAATACCCATTGTTTCGTGTTCTGTCTTGTGTTGATGAAATTAATACCCTATTAATGCCACCTCTTGTTCTGTCTTGTGTTGATGAAATTAATACCCTACTAATGCCACCTCACCCCATCCACCTCACTCAAATGTAGATATCAACAAAATCGGAGATGCGTAAGTTCTATTCAGTTGTGTATTTGTAAGCTAAAGTCTTTGAAAATGTAATAAGTTTTACGAAACGCGCTCGTGTCGCTTCAGACTAGAAATAAAAATGAATTTTGGAGAACTGATTTTTGAATTACCTCCAACAGTGAAAAGAAATGTACGAAAGATTGAGAAAATTCGTGTTAGAATTATTAGTCTTACTTTTTCGGTCATATTTAATAATATATATATATATATATATATATATATATATATATATATATATATATATATATATATATATATATATATATATATATATATATATATATATATATATATATATATATATATATATATATATATATATATATATATATGTGGATATATATATATATATATATATATATATATATATATATATATATATATATATATATATATATATATATATATATATATATATATATGTGGATATATATATATATCCATATATATATTACAAATTTCAAATGCCCACTTGGGGACTGTAAGCTCCAAAAAACCCAGTATATAGGCAAGACAACAACATCTCTTGCTAGGCGTTTAACGATGCATAAGCAACAGGGCTCCATTAAGGAACATATAATCTCTTCCCACAACCAAACCATCGCCAGAGAAATCCTAGTAAACAACACAGAAATCATCGATAGATACAGCGATAGCAGGCGGCTTGACGTTTGCGAGGCACTACACATCAAGAAGTCAACACCAGCAATCAACAGCCAATTATTGCACAACTATATTCTACCCACCTCAAGACTCCGCTCCAATATAGAAGCATCAAGAAATATGGACCAATAGGCTTTCTACAAACACTTCTATTCAATACCCATTGTTTGTGTTCTGTCTTGTGTTGATACTTTTAATACCCTATTAATATCCCCTCTTGTTCTGTCTTGTGTTAATGCCACATCACCCCTCCCACCTCACTCAAATGTAGATATAAAATCGGAGATACGTAAGTTCTATTCAGTTGTGTATTTGTGAACTAAAAGTCTTTGAAAATGTAATAAGTTTTACGAAACGCGCCCGTGTCGCGTCAGACTAGAAATAAAAATGAATTTTGGAGAATTGATTTTTTATTTATCTCCAACAGTGAAGCGTAATGTACGAAAGATTGAGAAAATTCGTGTTAGAATTATTAATCTTACTTTTTCGGTCACATTTAATAATATATATATATATATATATATATATATATATATATATATATATATATATATATAAATATATATATATATATATATATATAAATATATATATATATATATATATATATATATATATATATATATATATATATATATATATATATATATATATATATATATATATATATATGTATATTATATATATATATATATATATATATATATGTATATTATATATATATATATAATATACATATATTATATTAAAATATTAGTATATTTTGGTAGCAGTCTTTCCTGTAGACATATATTATTAAATATGACCGAAAAAGTAAGATTAATAATTCTAACACGAATTTTCTCAATCTTTCGTACATTTCTTTTCACTGTTGGAGGTAATTCAAAAATCAATTCTCCAAAATTCATTTTTATTTCTAGTCTGACGCGACACGAGCGCGTTTCGTAAAACTTATTACATTTTCAAAGACTTTAGTTTACAAATACACAACTGAATAGAACTTACGCATCTCCGATTTTGTTTATATCTACATTTGAGTGAGGTGGATGGGGTGAGATGGCATTAATAGGGTATTAATTTCATCAACACAAGACAGAACAAGAGGTGGCATTAATAGGGTATTAATTAGTTTGTTTGGGTTTAAACTGTTAGTAGATAGAGGTATGGGAATTGATTTGGAGGAAGGAGGTAATAAAAGTATGTGTTTGTGGGAGAAAGGAATTGGCAAAACGATCAGGGAAAGAGAAGGTCCGCAAAATAACAATTCACTTAGGGTATATTACACTAACAGTAGAAGTCTAAGAAATAAAATTAACGAATTAAATGCTCTTGTCTGCACAGAAAAAATAGATATTATTGCACTTACCGAAACGTGGATGAATGTAGAAAATAGAGAACTATTAGCTGAATATCAAATATATGGATTTAAACTATTTCACACAGATAGATATATTAGACGAGGAGGCGGAGTAGCCATATATGTTAGGGACAATTTGAAATGTAGTCTCAAAGAGGGAATCAAAACAGAGCCACACACAGAAACTATTTGGATTGAATTAAACGAAAAAGCTAATAATATTATAATAGGAGTAATATATAGGCCACCAAATTTAGACAGAATGGAAGCAAAGCATCTATGGGAAGAAATATCTAGAGCATCTAGATCTAACAGTATTTATGTCATGGGTGACTTTAATTTTAGCGGAATAAACTGGTTGAACAAAACAGGGAATAGTGAAGCAGAAGATTTTCTAGAATTAATTGACGATTGCTTTCTTACGCAACACATTAAGGAACCAACACGGGAAAATAATATTTTAGATTTAGTGTTAACTAACAGGGAAACGCAAATTAATGACATCGAAATAGGGAGTGAGCTAGGGAGCAGTGATCACAAAGAAATCAGATTTAGCATAGAATGGAATAGACCAGTAGGAGAAAATTCTGTTAAAGTGCCAGATTTTCGAAAAGCTGATTTTAATAGCCTAAGAAATTTTTTGGGTCAAATTGATTGGAAAGGCTTGGGTATGGGGTGTGGGCCGGTCTTGGAGCGAGACATGAACCCAGCGTTAGGTGACTTAAATGGGGATTTCGATGTGGATTCAATATATAACTTATTTAAGAATATTCTAAACAAAGCACAGGAACGTAGTATACCATACAAATTGAATAGATCGTATACTAATGACCCAAAGTGGATAACAAAGAATTTGAAGAACCTTATAGGTAAAAAGAGAGCTTGGTACAAAAGGATTAAAAATGGGGAGGTCACTTTAGAACAGGAATTCGTACAACTGGTTAGAAATGTTAAAAAAGAGATAAGGAAAGCAAAAAGGAACTATGAAGTTCGCATAGCAGGGCAAGCAAAGACAAATTCTAAAGGGTTTTTCAGTTATATCGTACTAAGACTAGGGAAAGGATAGGTCCATTAAAAACTGAGACAGGTCAAATAACAGATAGTGATGAAGAGATGAGTAGTATTTTTAATAAATATTTTGTATCTGTATTTACTAAAGAGGAACTTAACAATATGCCTTCAGCCGAACAAGTCTATGTGGGTGGGGACGAGGACAGGTTGACGAGTTTAGCAGTTACCAGGGAGGATGTTCTTAAACAAATAGTAAAACTCAAACCAAACAAATCCCCAGGGCCGGATGAAGTGTTTGCTAGGGTGCTTAAAGAATGCAAAGAGGAGCTTTGTGACCCACTGTCAACCATATTTAATAAATCAATAGAGTCAGGCAGAGTGCCAGAGTTTTGGAAAGTTGCTAATGTGATACCAATTTTTAAGAAAGGAGATAGATCACTTGCGTCTAACTATCGACCAATTAGCCTAACGTCTATTGTGGGAAAGTTACTCGAATCTATAATAGCAAATAAAATTCGTCTTCATCTTGAAAAACATAAATTAATAATTGAGTCGCAACATGGTTTTATAAATGGCCGTTCATGTTTAACAAATTTGTTATCTTTTTATTCTAGCATTGTTGAGGCAGTTGATAGTGGTAAGGATTGCGATGTTGTATACCTTGACTTTAGCAAAGCTTTTGATACAGTGCCACATGAAAGACTGATTAAAAAAATAGAGTCTCATGGTATTGGGGGTGCTATATTAAGCTGGATTAGGGCATGGCTATACCAAAGGAAACAGAGAGTTAGTATAAATGGAATCAAGTCAGAGTGGGAAAATGTTGTAAGTGGAGTGCCTCAAGGCTCTGTCCTGGGACCTCTGTTGTTTATAATATATATAAATGATTTAGATTCAGGTTTGAGTAGCAACATTTGCAAATTTGCCGATGATACGAAAATCGGTAGGGAAATTAATTCGGAGGAGGACTCACTATCACTTCAAGTTGATCTAGATAGGGTTTTGAAATGGTCAAAGGATTGGCAGATGCAGTTTAATGCTGATAAATGTAAAGTTCTGAGGTTAGGTAATGATGATAGAGTTACAAGATACGAGCTAGATGGTGTTGTGATTGCGAAGTCGGATTGCGAAAGGGATCTGGGAGTTATGATTAGTAAGAATTTAAAACAAAAGGATCAATGCATAAATGTTCGTAATAAGGCAAATCGGACACTTGGATTTATTAATCGCAGCGTTAGTAACAAGACACCTGGTGTGGTTCTCAAGCTATATCTTGCTCTAGTTAGGCCCCATTTAGATTATGCAGTTCAGTTTTGGTCGCCATATTATAGAATGGATATAAATTCACTTGAACGTGTCCAGCGTAGGATGACTAAGTTAATTCCCCAAATTAGAAATCTTTCATATGAAGAAAGATTAACAAAGCTTAAGTTGCATTCACTGGAAAGGCGAAGAGTTAGGGGTGACATGATAGAGGTTTACAAGTGGATGAATGGACATAACCGGGGGGGTATTAATAGGGTATTAAAAGTATCAACACAGGACAGAACACGAAACAATGGATATAAATTGGATAAGTTTAGATTTAGGAAAGACTTGGGTAAATACTGGTTCAGTAACAGGGTTGTTGATTTGTGGAACCAATTGCCGCTATTTAATAAATCAATAGAGTCAGGCAGAGTGCCAGAGTTTTGGAAAGTTGCTAATGTGATACCAGTTTTTAAGAAAGGAGATAGATCACTTGCGTCTAACTATCGACCAATTAGCCTAACGTCTATTGTGGGAAAGTTACTCGAATCTATAATAGCAAATAAAATTCGTCTTCATCTTGAAAAACATAAATTAATAATTGAGTCGCAACATGGTTTTATAAATGGCCGTTCATGTTTAACAAATTTGTTATCTTTTTATTCTAGCATTGTTGAGGCAGTTGATAGTGGTAAGGATTGCGATGTTGTATACCTTGACTTTAGCAAAGCTTTTGATACAGTGCCACATGTAAGACTGATTAAAAAAATAGAGTCTCATGGTATTGGGGGTGCTATATTAAGCTGGATTAGGGCATGGCTATACCAAAGGAAACAGAGAGTTAGTATAAATGGAATCAAGTCAGAGTGGGAAAATGTTGTAAGTGGAGTGCCTCAAGGCTCTGTCCTGGGACCTCTGTTGTTTATAATATATATAAATGATTTAGATTCAGGTTTGAGTAGCAACATTTGCAAATTTGCCGATGATACGAAAATCGGTAGGGAAATTAATTCGGAGGAGGACTCACTATCACTTCAAGTTGATCTAGATAGGGTTTTGAAATGGTCAAAGGATTGGCAGATGCAGTTTAATGCTGATAAATGTAAAGTTCTGAGGTTAGGTAATGATGATAGAGTTACAAGATACGAGCTAGATGGTGTTGTGATTGCGAAGTCGGATTGCGAAAGGGATCTGGGAGTTATGATTAGTAAGAATTTAAAACAAAAGGATCAATGCATAAATGTTCGTAATAAGGCAAATCGGACACTTGGATTTATTAATCGCAGCGTTAGTAACAAGACACCTGGTGTGGTTCTCAAGCTATATCTTGCTCTAGTTAGGCCCCATTTAGATTATGCAGTTCAGTTTTGGTCGCCATATTATAGAATGGATATAAATTCACTTGAACGTGTCCAGCGTAGGATGACTAAGTTAATTCCCCAAATTAGAAATCTTTCATATGAAGAAAGATTAACAAAGCTTAAGTTGCATTCACTGGAAAGGCGAAGAGTTAGGGGTGACATGATAGAGGTTTACAAGTGGATGAATGGACATAACCGGGGGGGTATTAATAGAGTATTAAAAGTATCAACACAGGACAGAACACGAAACAATGGATATAAATTGGATAAGTTTAGATTTAGGAAAGACTTGGGTAAATACTGGTTCAGTAACAGGGTTGTTGATTTGTGGAACCAATTGCCGCTATTTAATAAATCAATAGAGTCAGGCAGAGTGCCAGAGTTTTGGAAAGTTGCTAATGTGATACCAGTTTTTAAGAAAGGAGATAGATCACTTGCGTCTAACTATCGACCAATTAGCCTAACGTCTATTGTGGGAAAGTTACTCGAATCTATAATAGCAAATAAAATTCGTCTTCATCTTGAAAAACATAAATTAATAATTGAGTCGCAACATGGTTTTATAAATGGCCGTTCATGTTTAACAAATTTGTTATCTTTTTATTCTAGCATTGTTGAGGCAGTTGATAGTGGTAAGGATTGCGATGTTGTATACCTTGACTTTAGCAAAGCTTTTGATACAGTGCCACATGTAAGACTGATTAAAAAAATAGAGTCTCATGGTATTGGGGGTGCTATATTAAGCTGGATTAGGGCATGGCTATACCAAAGGAAACAGAGAGTTAGTATAAATGGAATCAAGTCAGAGTGGGAAAATGTTGTAAGTGGAGTGCCTCAAGGCTCTGTCCTGGGACCTCTGTTGTTTATAATATATATAAATGATTTAGATTCAGGTTTGAGTAGCAACATTTGCAAATTTGCCGATGATACGAAAATCGGTAGGGAAATTAATTCGGAGGAGGACTCACTATCACTTCAAGTTGATCTAGATAGGGTTTTGAAATGGTCAAAGGATTGGCAGATGCAGTTTAATGCTGATAAATGTAAAGTTCTGAGGTTAGGTAATGATGATAGAGTTACAAGATACGAGCTAGATGGTGTTGTGATTGCGAAGTCGGATTGCGAAAGGGATCTGGGAGTTATGATTAGTAAGAATTTAAAACAAAAGGATCAATGCATAAATGTTCGTAATAAGGCAAATCGGACACTTGGATTTATTAATCGCAGCGTTAGTAACAAGACACCTGGTGTGGTTCTCAAGCTATATCTTGCTCTAGTTAGGCCCCATTTAGATTATGCAGTTCAGTTTTGGTCGCTATATTATAGAATGGATATAAATTCACTTGAACGTGTCCAGCGTAGGATGACTAAGTTAATTCCCCAAATTAGAAATCTTTCATATGAAGAAAGATTAACAAAGCTTAAGTTGCATTCACTGGAAAGGCGAAGAGTTAGGGGTGACATGATAGAGGTTTACAAGTGGATGAATGGACATAACCGGGGGGATATTAATAGGGTATTAAAAGTATCAACACAGGACAGAACACGAAACAATGGATATAAATTGGATAAGTTTAGATTTAGGAAAGACTTGGGAAAATACTGGTTCAGTAACAGGGTTGTTGATTTGTGGAACCAATTGCCGCGTAACATTGTGGAGGTGGGGTCCCTCGATTGTTTCAAGCACGGGTTGGACAAGTATATGAGTGGGATTGGGTGGTTATAGAATAGGAGAACATAAGAACATAAGAACAAAGGCAACTGCAGAAGGCCTGTTGGCCCATACGAGGCAGCTCCTATTCTATAACCACCCAATCCCACTCATATACTTGTCCAACCCGTGCTTGAAACAATCGAGGGACCCCACCTCCACAATGTTACGCGGCAATTGGTTCCACAAATCAACAACCCTGTTACTGAACCAGTATTTACCCAAGTCTTTCCTAAATCTAAACTTATCCAATTTATACCCATTGTTTCGTGTTCTGTCCTGTGTTGATACTTTTAATACCCTATTAATATCCCCCCGGTTATGTCCATTCATCCACTTGTAAACCTCTATCATGTCACCCCTAACTCTTCGCCTTTCCAGTGAATGCAACTTAAGCTTTGTTAATCTTTCTTCATATGAAAGATTTCTAATTTGGGGAATTAACTTAGTCATCCTACGCTGGACACGTTCAAGTGAATTTATATCCATTCTATAATATGGCGACCAAAACTGAACTGCATAATCTAAATGGGGCCTAACTAGAGCAAGATATAGCTGAAGAACCACACCAGGTGTCTTGTTACTAACGCTGCGATTAATAAATCCAAGTGTCCGATTTGCCTTATTACGAACATTTATGCATTGATCCTTTTGTTTTAAATTCTTACTAATCATAACTCCCAGATCCCTTTCGCAATCCGACTTCGCAATCACAACACCATCTAGCTCGTATCTTGTAACTCTATCATCATTACCTAACCTCAGAACTTTACATTTATCAGCATTAAACTGCATCTGCCAATCCTTTGACCATTTCAAAACCCTATCTAGATCAACTTGAAGTGATAGTGAGTCCTCCTCCGAATTAATTTCCCTACCGATTTTCGTATCATCGGCAAATTTGCAAATGTTGCTACTCAAACCTGAATCTAAATCATTTATATATATTATAAACAACAGAGGTCCCAGGACAGAGCCTTGAGGCACTCCACTTACAACATTTTCCCACTCTGACTTGATTCCATTTATACTAACTCTCTGTTTCCTTTGGTATAGCCATGCCCTAATCCAGCTTAATATAGCACCCCCAATACCATGAGACTCTATTTTTTTAATCAGTCTTTCATGTGGCACTGTATCAAAAGCTTTGCTAAAGTCAAGGTATACAACATCGCAATCCTTACCACTATCAACTGCCTCAACAATGCTAGAATAAAAAGATAACAAATTTGTTAAACATGAACGGCCATTTATAAAACCATGTTGCGACTCAATTATTAATTTATGTTTTTCAAGATGAAGACGAATTTTATTTGCTATTATAGATTCGAGTAACTTTCCCACAATAGACGTTAGGCTAATTGGTCGATAGTTAGACGCAAGTGATCTATCTCCTTTCTTAAAAATTGGTATCACATTAGCAACTTTCCAAAACTCTGGCACTCTGCCTGACTCTATTGATTTATTAAATATGGTTGACAGTGGGTCACAAAGCTCCTCTTTGCATTCTTTAAGCACCCTAGCAAACACTTCATCCGGCCCTGGGGATTTGTTTGGTTTGAGTTTTACTATTTGTTTAAGAACATCCTCCCTGGTAACTGCTAAACTCGTCAACCTGTCCTCGTCCCCACCCACATAGACTTGTTCGGCTGAAGGCATATTGTTAAGTTCCTCTTTAGTAAATACAGATACAAAATATTTATTAAAAATACTACTCATCTCTTCATCACTATCTGTTATTTGACCTGTCTCAGTTTTTAATGGACCTATCCTTTCCCTAGTCTTAGTACGATATAACTGAAAAAACCCTTTAGAATTTGTCTTTGCTTGCCCTGCTATGCGAACTTCATAGTTCCTTTTTGCTTTCCTTATCTCTTTTTTAACATTTCTAACCAGTTGTACGAATTCCTGTTCTAAAGTGACCTCCCCATTTTTAATCCTTTTGTACCAAGCTCTCTTTTTACCTATAAGGTTCTTCAAATTCTTTGTTATCCACTTTGGGTCATTAGTATACGATCTATTCAATTTGTATGGTATACTACGTTCCTGTGCTTTGTTTAGAATATTCTTAAATAAGTTATATATTGAATCCACATCGAAATCCCCATTTAAGTCACCTAACGCTGGGTTCATGTCTCGCTCCAAGACCGGCCCACACCCCATACCCAAGCCTTTCCAATCAATTTGACCCAAAAAATTTCTTAGGCTATTAAAATCAGCTTTTCGAAAATCTGGCACTTTAACAGAATTTTCTCCTACTGGTCTATTCCATTCTATGCTAAATCTGATTTCTTTGTGATCACTGCTCCCTAGCTCACTCCCTATTTCGATGTCATTAATTTGCGTTTCCCTGTTAGTTAACACTAAATCTAAAATATTATTTTCCCGTGTTGGTTCCTTAATGTGTTGCGTAAGAAAGCAATCGTCAATTAATTCTAGAAAATCTTCTGCTTCACTATTCCCTGTTTTGTTCAACCAGTTTATTCCGCTAAAATTAAAGTCACCCATGACATAAATACTGTTAGATCTAGATGCTCTAGATATTTCTTCCCATAGATGCTTTGCTTCCATTCTGTCTAAATTTGGTGGCCTATATATTACTCCTATTATAATATTATTAGCTTTTTCGTTTAATTCAATCCAAATAGTTTCTGTGTGTGGCTCTGTTTTGATTCCCTCTTTGAGACTACATTTCAAATTGTCCCTAACATATATGGCTACTCCGCCTCCTCGTCTAATATATCTATCTGTGTGAAATAGTTTAAATCCATATATTTGATATTCAGCTAATAGTTCTCTATTTTCTACATTCATCCACGTTTCGGTAAGTGCAATAATATCTATTTTTTCTGTGCAGACAAGAGCATTTAATTCGTTAATTTTATTTCTTAGACTTCTACTGTTAGTGTAATATACCCTAAGTGAATTGTTATTTTGCGGACCTTCTCTTTCCCTGATCGTTTTGCCAATTCCTTTCTCCCACAAACACATACTTTTATTACCTCCTTCCTCCAAATCAATTCCCATACCTCTATCTACTAACAGTTTAAACCCAAACAAACTAATTAATACCCTATTAATGCCACCTCTTGTTCTGTCTTGTGTTGATGAAATTAATACCCTATTAATGCCATCTCACCCCATCCACCTCACTCAAATGTAGATATAAACAAAATCGGAGATGCGTAAGTTCTATTCAGTTGTGTATTTGTAAACTAAAGTCTTTGAAAATGTAATAAGTTTTACGAAACGCGCTCGTGTCGCGTCAGACTAGAAATAAAAATGAATTTTGGAGAATTGATTTTTGAATTACCTCCAACAGTGAAAAGAAATGTACGAAAGATTGAGAAAATTCGTGTTAGAATTATTAATCTTACTTTTTCGGTCATATTTAATAATATATGTCTACAGGAAAGACTGCTACCAAAATATACTAATATTTTAATATAATATATGTATATTATATATATATATATAATATACATATATATATATATATATATATATATATATATATATATATATATATATATATATATATATATATATATATATATATATATATATATATTTATATATATATATATATATATATATATATATATATATATATATATATATATATATATATATATATATATATATATATATATTATTAAATGTGACCGAAAAAGTAAGATTAATAATTCTAACACGAATTTTCTCAATCTTTCGTACATTACGCTTTGTAATGTACGAAAGCCTATTGGTCCATATTTCTTGATGCTTCTATATTGGAGCGGAGTCTTGAGGTGGGTAGAATATAGTTGTGCAATAATTGGCTGTTGATTGCTGGTGTTGACTTCTTGATGTGTAGTGCCTCGCAAACGTCAAGCCGCCTGCTATCGCTGTATCTATCGATGATTTCTGTGTTGTTTACTAGGATTTCTCTGGCGATGGTTTGGTTGTGGGAAGAGATTATATGTTCCTTAATGGAGCCCTGTTGCTTATGCATCGTTAAACGCCTAGCAAGAGATGTTGTTGTCTTGCCTATATACTGGGTTTTTTGGAGCTTACAGTCCCCAAGTGGGCATTTGAAGGCATAGACGACGTTAGTCTCTTTTAAAGCGTTCTGTTTTGTGTCTGGAGAGTTTCTCATGAGTAGGCTGGCCGTTTTTCTGGTTTTATAGTAAATCGTCAGTTGTATCCTCTGATTTTTGTCTGTAGGGATAACGTTTCTATTAACAATATCTTTCAGGACCCTTTCCTCCGTTTTATGAGCTGTGGAAAAGAAGTTCCTGTAAAATAGTCTAATAGGGGGTATAGGTGTTGTGTTAGTTGTCTCTTCAGAGGTTGCATGGCTTTTCACTTTCCTTCTTATGATGTCTTCGACGAAACCATTGGAGAAGCCGTTATTGACTAGGACCTGCCTTACCCTACAGAGTTCTTCGTCGACTTGCTTCCATTCTGAGCTGTGGCTGAGAGCACGGTCGACATATGCGTTAACAACACTCCTCTTGTACCTGTCAGGGCAGTCGCTGTTGGCATTTAGGCACATTCCTATGTTTGTTTCCTTAGTGTAGACTGCAGTGTGGAAACCTCCGCCCTTTTCCATGACTGTTACATCTAGAAAGGGCAGCTTCCCATCCTTTTCCATCTCGTAAGTGAAACGCAGCACGGAACTCTGCTCAAATGCCTCCTTCAGCTCCTGCAGATGTCTGACATCAGGTACCTGTGTAAAAATGTCGTCAACATACCTGCAGTATATGGCCGGTTTCAAGTTCATGTCGACTAAGACTTTTTGCTCGATGGTACCCATGTAGAAGTTTGCAAACAGGACACCTAGGGGAGAACCCATGGCGACCCCATCTACTTGCTTATACATGTGCCCATCCGGGCTCAAGAAGGGTGCCTCTTTAGTACAAGCTTGGAGTAGTTTCCTCAGAATATTTTCTGGTATGTCAAGAGGAGTACAGGCTGGATCACGATACACTCTGTCGGCTATCATTCCGATTGTCTCGTCCACAGGTACGTTGGTAAACAGCGATTCTACGTCCAACGAGGCTCTTATCCCTGTGGCCCGTGTGCCCCGCAGTAAGTCAACAAATTCCTTTGGAGACTTCAGGCTGAAGGCGCAAGGAACATAAGGAGTCAGCAGGCCGTTGAGTCGCTTCGCCAGTCTGTACGTGGGTGTGGGTATCTGGCTAATGATTGGCCGAAGTGGGTTTCCAGGCTTGTGCGTCTTGACGTTTCCATACGCATATCCAGGTTTATATTCCCCAATGATCTTTGGCAGGTGGAGTCCGGATTTCTTGGCGTTCACAGTTTCGATCAGTTTGTTGACCTTTGCTTTTAATTCGGCTGTAGTGTCCTTCGTTACCCTTTGGAACTTAGTTTGGTCAGAGAGTATGATGTTCATTTTCGCCAGATATTCGTCTTTTTTAAGAATGACATATATTGGCGACTTGTCACCTCTCCTGACAACTATCTCCTTGTTCTCACGAAGGCTTTTAGCTGCCGCTTTAAGCTCGGGGGACAGTATGGTGCTTCTGTAGTTGCCTCGATTCTTTCCTCCTTCTGCAATAAGTTCTGCTTGTAAGGTATCTTTGGTAGTGACCTTCTTTTGTGTCTCGAGGTCGAATATGTCGTCCAACAGAATTTCCAACTCTACTTTCCGGGCCATCTCACTCGGTCTGGACATAACATGACAGTTTATGCCCAGATTTAGGAGAGTGACTTGGTCCTCAGTGAGGTTAATTCCTGCAAGGTTCAGGAAGCCATCTCTTGGTCGTGGAATTGCCATAGGTCCTCCATATAATGTTGTTAGTTTCTTGATAATACTTGTTTCAATGCTGAGGTGATGTTGGTCTGTGAGGATGTCGAGGTGTTGTTCAATGCGGGTACGGATACTATGGTCGATGTTGCTATTTCTCCACTCGTTTGTAGCATGAAGTAGTTGCGTTTTGTTGTCTTTGATTTCATTCTCTGCCTTGTATATCTGATCACGAATCAGATATACATGATTCGGATACATGGAATTGCCATAGGTCCTCCTTATATGGAAGACCTATGGCAATTCCACGACCAAGAGATGGCTTCCTGAACCTTGCAGGAATTAACCTCACTGAGGACCAAGTCACTCTCCTAAATCTGGGCATAAACTGTCATGTTATGTCCAGACCGAGTGAGATGGCCCGGAAAGTAGAGTTGGAAATTCTGTTGGACGACATATTCGACCTCGAGACACAAAAGAAGGTCACTACCAAAGATACCTTACAAGCAGAACTTATTGCAGAAGGAGGAAAGAATCGAGGCAACTACAGAAGCACCATACTGTCCCCCGAGCTTAAAGCGGCAGCTAAAAGCCTTCGTGAGAACAAGGAGATAGTTGTCAGGAGAGGTGACAAGTCGCCAATATATGTCATTCTTAAAAAAGACGAATATCTGGCGAAAATGAACATCATACTCTCTGACCAAACTAAGTTCCAAAGGGTAACGAAGGACACTACAGCCGAATTAAAAGCAAAGGTCAACAAACTGATCGAAACTGTGAACGCCAAGAAATCCGGACTCCACCTGCCAAAGATCATTGGGGAATATAAACCTGGATATGCGTATGGAAACGTCAAGACGCACAAGCCTGGAAACCCACTTCGGCCAATCATTAGCCAGATACCCACACCCACGTACAGACTGGCGAAGCGACTCAACGGCCTGCTGACTCCTTATGTTCCTTGCGCCTTCAGCCTGAAGTCTCCAAAGGAATTTGTTGACTTACTGCGGGGCACACGGGCCACAGGGATAAGAGCCTCGTTGGACGTAGAATCGCTGTTTACCAACGTACCTGTGGACGAGACAATCGGAATGATAGCCGACAGAGTGTATCGTGATCCAGCCTGTACTCCTCTTGACATACCAGAAAATATTCTGAGGAAACTACTCCAAGCTTGTACTAAAGAGGCACCCTTCTTGAGCCCGGATGGGCACATGTATAAGCAAGTAGATGGGGTCGCCATGGGTTCTCCCCTAGGTGTCCTGTTTGCAAACTTCTACATGGGTACCATCGAGCAAAAAGTCTTAGTCGACATGAACTTGAAACCGGCCATATACTGCAGGTATGTTGACGACATTTTTACACAGGTACCTGATGTCAGACATCTGCAGGAGCTGAAGGAGGCATTTGAGCAGAGTTCCGTGCTGCGTTTCACTTACGAGATGGAAAAGGATGGGAAGCTGCCCTTTCTAGATGTAACAGTCATGGAAAAGGGCGGAGGTTTCCACACTGCAGTCTACACTAAGGAAACAAACATAGGAATGTGCCTAAATGCCAACAGCGACTGCCCTGACAGGTACAAGAGGAGTGTTGTTAACGCATATGTCGACCGTGCTCTCAGCCACAGCTCAGAATGGAAGCAAGTCGACGAAGAACTCTGTAGGGTAAGGCAGGTCCTAGTCAATAACGGCTTCTCCAATGGTTTCGTCGAAGACATCATAAGAAGGAAAGTGAAAAGCCATGCAACCTCTGAAGAGACAACTAACACAACACCTATACTCCCTATTAGACTATTTTACAGGAACTTCTTTTCCACAGCTCATAAAACGGAGGAAAGGGTCCTGAAAGATATTGTTAATAGAAACGTTATCCCTACAGACAAAAATCAGAGGATACAACTGACGATTTACTATAAAACCAGAAAAACGGCCAGCCTACTCATGAGAAACTCTCCAGACACAAAACAGAACGCTTTAAAAGAGACTAACGTCGTCTATGCCTTCAACATAAATGCCTTTCAACTTGAAAAACATAAATTAATAATTGAGTCGCAACATGGTTTTATAAATGGCCGTTCATGTTTAACAAATTTGTTATCTTTTTATTCTAGCATTGTTGAGGCAGTTGATAGTGGTAAGGATTGCGATGTTGTATACCTTGACTTTAGCAAAGCTTTTGATACAGTGCCACATGAAAGACTGATTAAAAAAATAGAGTCTCATGGTATTGTGGGTGCTATATTAAGCTGGATTAGGGCATGGCTATACCAAAGGAAACAGAGAGTTAGTATAAATGGAATCAAGTCAGAGTGGGAAAATGTTGTAAGTGGAGTGCCTCAAGGCTCTGTCCTGGGACCTCTGTTGTTTATAATATATATAAATGATTTAGATTCAGGTTTGAGTAGCAACATTTGCAAATTTGCCGATGATACGAAAATCGGTAGGGAAATTAATTCGGAGGAGGACTCACTATCACTTCAAGTTGATCTAGATAGGGTTTTGAAATGGTCAAAGGATTGGCAGATGCAGTTTAATGCTGATAAATGTAAAGTTCTGAGGTTAGGTAATGATGATAGAGTTACAAGATACGAGCTAGATGGTGTTGTGATTGCGAAGTCGGATTGCGAAAGGGATCTGGGAGTTATGATTAGTAAGAATTTAAAACAAAAGGATCAATGCATAAATGTTCGTAATAAGGCAAATCGGACACTTGGATTTATTAATCGCAGCGTTAGTAACAAGACACCTGGTGTGGTTCTCAAACTATATCTTGCTCTAGTTAGGCCCCATTTAGATTATGCAGTTCAGTTTTGGTCGCCATATTATAGAATGGATATAAATTCACTTGAACGTGTCCAGCGTAGGATGACTAAGTTAATTCCCCAAATTAGAAATCTTTCATATGAAGAAAGATTAACAAAGCTTAAGTTGCATTCACTGGAAAGGCGAAGAGTTAGGGGTGACATGATAGAGGTTTACAAGTGGATGAATGGACATAACCGGGGGGATATTAATAGGGTATTAAAAGTATCAACACAGGACAGAACATAAAACAATGGATATAAATTGGATAAGTTTAGATTTAGGAAAGACTTGGGTAAATACTGGTTCAGTAACAGGGTTGTTGATTTGTGGAACCAATTGCCGCGTAACATTGTGGAGGTGGGGTCCCTCGATTGTTTCAAGCACGGGTTGGACAAGTATATGAGTGGGATTGGGTGGTTATAGAATAGGAGCTGCCTCGTATGGGCCAATAGGCCTTCTGCAGTTACCTTTGTTCTTATGTTCTTATGTTCAAATGCCCACTTGGGGACTGTAAACTCCAAAAAACCCAGTATATAGGCAAGACAACAACATCTCTTTCTAGGCGTTTAACGATGCATAAGCAACAGGGCTCCATTAAGGAACATATAATCTCTTCCCACAACCAAACCATCGCCAGAGAAATCCTAGTAAACAACACAGAAATCATCGATAGATACAGCGATAGCAGGCGGCTTGACGTTTGCGAGGCACTACACATCAAGAAGTCAACACCAGCAATCAACAGCCAATTATTGCACAACTATATTCTACCCACCTCAAGACTCCGCTCCAATATAGAAGCATCAAGAAATATGGACCAATAGGCTTTCTACAAACACTTCTATTCAATACCCATTGTTTGTGTTCTGTCTTGTGTTGATACTTTTAATACCCTATTAATATCCCCTCTTGTTCTGTCTTGTGTTAATGCAACATCACCCCTCCCACCTCACTCAAATGTAGATATAAAATCGGAGATACGTAAGTTCTATTCAGTTGTGTATTTGTGAACTAAAAGTCTTTGAAAATGTAATAAGTTTTACGAAACACGCCCGTGTCGCGTCAGACTAGAAATAAAAATGAATTTTGGAGAATTGATTTTTTATTTACCTCCAACAGTGAAGCGTAATGTACGAAAGATTGAGAAAATTCGTGTTAGAATTATTAATCTTACTTTTTCGGTCATATTTAATAATATATGTCTACAGGAAAGACTGCTACCAAAATATACTAATATATATATATATATATATATATATATATATATATATATATATATATATATATATATATATATATATATATATATATATATATATATATATATATATATATATATATATATATATATATATAAATATATATATATATATATATATATATATATATATATATATATATATATATATATATATATATATATATATATATATATATATATATATATATATAAATATATATATATATATATATATATATATATATATATATATATATATATATATATATATATATATATATATATATATATATATATATATTTCTAGTCGGACGCGGCACGAGCGCGTTTCGTAAAACTTATTACATTTTCAAAGACTTTAGTTTACAAATACACAACTGAATAGAACTTACGCATCTCCGATTTTATATCTACATTTTAGTGAGGTGGATGGGGTGAGGTGGCATTAATAGGGTATTAATTTCATCAACACAAGACAGAACAAGAGGTGGCATTAATAGGGTATTAATTTCATCAACACAAGACAGAACACGAAACAATGGGTATTGAATAGAAGTGTATGTAGAAAGCCTATTGGTCCATATTTCTTGATGCTTCTATATTGGAGCGAAATCTTGAGGTGGGTAGAATATAGTTGTGCATTAATTGGCTGTTGATTGCTAGTGTTGACTTCTTGATGTGTAGTGCCTCGCAAACGTCAAGCCGCCTGCTATCGCTGTATCTATCGATGATTTCTGTGTTGTTTACTAGGATTTCTCTGGCGATGGTTTGGTTGTGGGAAGAGATTAAACCAACGCCAGAGAAATCCTAGTAAACAACACAGAAATCATCGATAGATACAGCGATAGCAGGCGGCTTGACGTTTGCGAGGCACTACACATCAAGAAGTCAACACCAGCAATCAACAGCCAATTAATGCACAACTATATTCTACCCACCTCAAGACTCCGCTCCAATATAGAAGCATCAAGAAATATGGACCAATAGGCTTTCTACATACACTTCTATTCAATACATATTGTTTCGTGTTCTGTCTTGTGTTGATGAAATTAATACCCTATTTATGCCACCTCTTGTTCTGTCTTGTGTTGATGAAATTAATACCCTATTAGTGCCACCTCACCCCATCCACCTCACTCAAATGTAGATATAAAATCGGAGATGCGTAAGTTCTATTCAGTTGTGTATTTGTAAACTAAAGTCTTTGAAAATGTAATAAGTTTTACGAAACGCGCTCGTGTCGCGTCAGACTAGAAATAAAAATTAATTTTAGAGAATTGATTTTTGATTTACCTCCAACAGTGAAAAGAAATGTACGAAAGATTGAGAAATTTCGTGTTAGAATTATTAATCTTACTTTTTCGGTCATATTTAATAATATATGTCTACAGGAAAGACTGCTACCAATATATATATATATATATATATATATATATATATATATATATATATATATATATATATATATATATATATATATATATATATATATATATATATATATATATATATATATATATAATATAATTAAATAACATAGATAAGAAAAAACAAATTGCGTACAAATTTCAGATAACACAAAGAGATATGAAAAAGTTGAAAGAGAAAACTAAGGCCCTAGAAATCGATTTACATGAACTCCACCAGTGATAAGAAGATTAGCAAATGCCTGTCAATTCAGAAAATTGCAATACCTGGTATGCAGATGTCTTAGCCCTCACACTCTTACACAAAATCTGCCATCATCCCCTGTCTAGAGTATACAGCTGCCAGCCATCACCATCACAGTACCCACCATCACCGTACTAACCATCACCGTACCCACCATCACCGTACCCACCATCACCGTACCCACCATCACCGTACCCACCATTACCGTAGCCACCATCACCGTACCCCCCATCACCGTACCCACCATCACCTTACCCACCATCACCGTACCCACCATCACCGTACCCCCCATCACCGTACCCACCATCACCGTACCCACCATCACCGTACCCCCCATCACCGTACTCACTATCGCCTTGCTATCAGCGCGACATCATGATCCATTACCACCCATTTATCACCTGTGAGGCGCCGCCGGCTTCTAGCGGCTTAAAACGATTGGATTCAGGTGAGAGCGTGACAGCTCCCCTACTTCACCCTCGTCATCACGGCTGCATGGTGGTGCTTGCGCCATGGGTGCTGCGAGGAGCTCAAATGCCCGCAAGCAGTTTACCAGTACAAGCAGGCACAAGCTGAAGCTCGCCCTAAGCGCCCTCCAAGCTGTGTTTCAGCTAAGGATGTTACCAAGAGAAAATCGGATAAACGGCAATGTTTGGGCAGTCCCGACACCCTCCAGCAGACACGGAAGGGTTCAGACGCTGCCCAGCAGACACGACAAGGTTCAGACGCTGCCCAGCAGACACAGCAAGGTTCAGACGCTGCCCAGCAGACACAGCAGAGTTCAGACGATGCCCAGCAGACACGGCAAGGTACAGACGCTGCCCAGCAGACACAGCAAGGTTCAGACGCTGCCCAGCAGACACAGCAGAGTTCAGACGATGCCCAGCAGACACGGCAAGGTTCAGACACTGCCCAGCAGACACGGCAAGGTTCAGACGCTGCCCAGCAGACACAGCAGAGTTCAGACGATGCCCAGCAGACACGGCAAGGTTCAGACACTGCCCAGCAGACACGGCAAGGTTCAGACGCTGCCCAGCAGACACAGCAAGGTTCAGAAGCTACCCAGAAGGCACCGCAAAGTTCAGATGCTGCCCAGCAGACACGGCAAGGTTCAGAAGCTACCCAGCAGACACGACAAGGTTCAAACGTTGCCAGCAGACACGGCAAGGTTCAGACGCTGCCCTGCAGATACGGCAAGGTTCAGAAGCTGCTCAGCAGACAGAGCAAGGTTCAGACGATGCCCAGCAGACACGGCAAGGTTCAGACGCTGCCCAGCAAACACGGCAAGGTTCAGACGCTGCCCAACAGACACAGCAGAGTTCAGACGATGCCCAGCAGACACGGCAAGGTTCAGACACTGCCCAACAGACACGGCAAGGTTCTAACGCTGCCCAGCAGACACGGCAAAGTTCAGACGCTGCCCAGCAGACACGGCAAGGTTCAGACACTGCCCAACAGACACGGCAAGGTTCAGACACTGCCCAGCAGACACGGCAAGGTTCAGACGCTGCCCAGCAGACACAGCAAGGTTCAGATGCTGCCCAGCAGACACGGCAAGGTTCAGAAGCTGCCCAGCAGGCACCGGAAGGTTCAGATGCTGCCCAGCAGACACGGCAAGGTTCAGAAGCTACCCAGCAGACACGACAAGGTTCAAACGTTGCCAGCAGACACGGCAAGGTTCAGACGCTGCCCTGCAGATACGGCAAGGTTCAGAAGCTGCTCAGCAGACACAGCAAGGTTCAGACGCTGCCCAGCAGACACGGCAAGGTTCAGACGCTGCCCAGCAGACACGGCAAGGTTCAGACGCTGCCCAGCAGACACGACAAGGTTCAAACGTTGCCAGCAGACACGGCAAGGTTCAGACGCTGCCCTGCAGATACGGCAAGGTTCAGAAGCTGCTCAGCAGACACGGCAAGGTTCAGACACTGCCCAGCAGACACGGCAAGGTTCAGACGCTGCCCAGCAGACACAGCAAGGTTCAGATGCTGCCCAGCAGACACGGCAAGGTTCAGATGCTGCCCAGCAGACACGGCAAGGTTCAGAAGCTGCCCAGCAGGCACCGGAAGGTTCAGATGCTGCCCAGCAGACACGGCAAGGTTCAGAAGCTACCCAGCAGACACAGCAAGGTTCAGACGCTGCCCAGCAGACACAGCAGAGTTCAGACGATGCCCAGCAGACACGGCAAGGTACAGACGCTGCCCAGCAGACACAGCAAGGCTTAGACGCTGCCCAGCAGACACAGCAGAGTTCAGACGATGCCCAGCAGACACGGCAAGGTTCAGACACTGCCCAGCAGACACGGCAAGGTTCAGACGCTGCCCAGCAGACACAGCAAGGTTCAGAAGCTACCCAGCAGGCACCGCAAAGTTCAGATGCTGCCCAGCAGACACGGCAAGGTTCAGAAGCTACCCAGCAGACACGACAAGGTTCAAACGTTGCCAGCAGACACGGCAAGGTTCAGACGCTGCCCTGCAGATACGGCAAGGTTCAGAAGCTGCTCAGCAGACACAGCAAGGTTCAGACGATGCCCAGCAGACACGGCAAGGTTCAGACGCTGCCCAGCAAACACGGCAAGGTTCAGACGCTGCCCAGCAGACACAGCAGAGGTCAGACGATGCCCAGCAGACACGGCAAGGTTCAGACACTGCCCAACAGACACGGCAAGGTTCTAACGCTGCCCAGCAGACACGGCAAAGTTCAGACGCTGCCCAGCAGACACGGCAAGGTTCAGACGCTGCCCAGCAGACACAGCAAGGTTCAGATGCTGCCCATCAGACACGGCAAGGTTCAGAAGCTGCCCAGCAGGCACCGGAAGGTTCAGATGCTGCCCAGCAGACACGGCAAGGTTCAGAAGCTACCCAGCAGACACGACAAGGTTCAAACGTTGCCAGCAGACACGGCAAGGTTCAGACGCTGCCCTGCAGATACGGCAAGGTTCAGAAGCTGCTCAGCAGACACAGCAAGGTTCAGACGCTGCCCAGCAGACACGGCAAGGTTCAGACGCTGCCCTGCAGATACGGCAAGGTTCAGAAGCTGCTCAGCAGACACAGCAAGGTTCAGACGCTGCCCAGCAGACACGGCAAGGTTCAAACGCTGCCCAGCAGACACGGCAAGGTTCAGACGCTGCCCAGCAGACACGGCAAGGTTCAGACGCTGCCCAGCAGACACGGCAAGGTTTAGACGCTGCCCAGCAGACACGGCAAGGTTCAGACGCTGCCCAGCAGACACGGCAAGGTTCAGACGCTGCCCAGCAGACACGGCAAGGTTCAGACGCTGCCCAGCAGACACGGCAAGGTTCAGACGCTGCCCAGCAGACACGGCAAGGTTCAGACCCTGCCCAGCAGACACGGCAAGGTTCAGACGCTGCCCAGCAGACACGGCAAGGTTCAGACACTGCCCAGCAGACACGGCAAGGTTCAGACGCTGCCCAGCAGACACGGCAAGGTTCAGACACTGCCCAGCAGACACGGCAAGGTTCAGACGCTGCCCAGCAGACACGGCAAGGTTCAGACGCTGCCCAGCAGACACGGCAAGGTTCAGATGCTGCCCAGCAGACACGGCAAGGTTCAGAAGCTGCCCAGCAGGCACCGGAAGGTTCAGATGCTGCCCAGCAGACACGGCAAGGTTCAGAAGCTACCCAGCAGACACAGCAAGGTTCAGACGCTGCCCAGCAGACACAGCAGAGTTCAGACGATGCCCAGCAGACACGGCAAGGTACAGACGCTGCCCAGCAGACACAGCAAGGCTTAGACGCTGCCCAGCAGACACAGCAGAGTTCAGACGATGCCCAGCAGACACGGCAAGGTTCAGACACTGCCCAGCAGACACGGCAAGGTTCAGACGCTGCCCAGCAGACACAGCAAGGTTCAGAAGCTACCCAGCAGGCACCGCAAAGTTCAGATGCTGCCCAGCAGACACGGCAAGGTTCAGAAGCTACCCAGCAGACACGACAAGGTTCAAACGTTGCCAGCAGACACGGCAAGGTTCAGACGCTGCCCTGCAGATACGGCAAGGTTCAGAAGCTGCTCAGCAGACACAGCAAGGTTCAGACGATGCCCAGCAGACACGGCAAGGTTCAGACGCTGCCCAGCAAACACGGCAAGGTTCAGACGCTGCCCAGCAGACACAGCAGAGGTCAGACGATGCCCAGCAGACACGGCAAGGTTCAGACACTGCCCAACAGACACGGCAAGGTTCTAACGCTGCCCAGCAGACACGGCAAAGTTCAGACGCTGCCCAGCAGACACGGCAAGGTTCAGACGCTGCCCAGCAGACACAGCAAGGTTCAGATGCTGCCCATCAGACACGGCAAGGTTCAGAAGCTGCCCAGCAGGCACCGGAAGGTTCAGATGCTGCCCAGCAGACACGGCAAGGTTCAGAAGCTACCCAGCAGACACGACAAGGTTCAAACGTTGCCAGCAGACACGGCAAGGTTCAGACGCTGCCCTGCAGATACGGCAAGGTTCAGAAGCTGCTCAGCAGACACAGCAAGGTTCAGACGCTGCCCAGCAGACACGGCAAGGTTCAGACGCTGCCCTGCAGATACGGCAAGGTTCAGAAGCTGCTCAGCAGACACAGCAAGGTTCAGACGCTGCCCAGCAGACACGGCAAGGTTCAAACGCTGCCCAGCAGACACGGCAAGGTTCAGACGCTGCCCAGCAGACACGGCAAGGTTCAGACGCTGCCCAGCAGACACGGCAAGGTTTAGACGCTGCCCAGCAGACACGGCAAGGTTCAGACGCTGCCCAGCAGACACGGCAAGGTTCAGACGCTGCCCAGCAGACACGGCAAGGTTCAGACGCTGCCCAGCAGACACGGCAAGGTTCAGACGCTGCCCAGCAGACACGGCAAGGTTCAGACCCTGCCCAGCAGACACGGCAAGGTTCAGACGCTGCCCAGCAGACACGGCAAGGTTCAGACACTGCCCAGCAGACACGGCAAGGTTCAGACGCTGCCCAGCAGACACGGCAAGGTTCAGACACTGCCCAGCAGACACGGCAAGGTTCAGACGCTGCCCAGCAGACACGGCAAGGTTCAGACGCTGCCCAGCAGACACAGCAGAGTTCAGACGATGCCCAGCAGACACGGCAAGGTTCAGACGCTGCCCAGCAGACACGGCAAGGTTCAGACACTGCCCAACAGACACGGCAAGGTTCAAACGCTGCCAGCACCCCATGAGCAGAAGAGCAGACATCTTATATGTATTGTGTTTGCTACTTGTGCGTTGTGCAAACTTAACTCTCAGTGTTTGACGTCTTCAAAAGCTCTCACTCAAGACTTTCTCGTCATTTTCCGAAGCTTACACTTAATCCAGATGACATCTCAGAAGTTTGCACTTTAACCTATTTACCTATTCTTAAAGTTTTCACCTAGTTATCAGTTTTTAAGATTGCTCTTATACCTATTGGAGATTTCTTAAGCTTGCACTTAAACCTCCAGACAAAATATTAAGTTAGAATTTAAACGTTTTGACGTAATTTTAAGCTCACACTTAAACCCATTGACGTCCTCTTAAGTCCGCCTTAAATAATGGTCGTAATCTTAAGTCTGTTCTCAAGCCTGTTAACATATGATCCAAGAGTTCTCTATCATTACTATACGAATAGTTAAAGACAGGTAAGTTATTAGGAAGGCTGTTGCAGTCAGTCTGGCCAATAGTTTACGAATACTGTTGTTCGAATCATTAATGTGGCTGAGGACGATATGAGCGTTTCCTGTTCGTTCAATGATTTAATTTTTTTTCGGGAGAGGGGAAGAGGTGTTCAGTCTATCGACTCGCCGTCTGAATCTGTAGAACTTTACAGTATTTTACCCGATGAGCTTCCAGAGCTGTGTTTAAGACTTGAAATTGGGTTTGCTCCCTTTTGCCTCATTTTATCCCATTGAGCTAATGTGAACAGGAATCCTTGTCCTATATATATATATATATATATATATATATATATATATATATATATATATATATATATATATATATATATATATATATATATATATATATATATATATATATATATACATATATCTTATTGAAGGAGTTGGGGTCTAAGCTAATCGAAACAACTAGAGACCCTAGAGCTGCCAGTTTTCTTTTTCAGCGCCTTAGTGTGGCAATCCAGAGAGGAAATGCTCACTGCATCCATGGTTCCTGCCCACATCTGAGTAGCGGGAGGAGCTATTCTCCCCCGTCTAGGTTATATATATATATATATATATATATATATATATATATATATATATATATATATATATATATATATATATATATATATATATAATATATATATATATATATATATATATATATATATATATATATATATATATATATATATATATATATATATATATATATTAATATATATATATATATTATTAATATATATATATATATATATATATATATATTATATATATATATATATATATATATATATATATGCGAACAAGATTTATTTATTATGATGTACACTTTATTATGCAAGGTTATACAGTTACATATCTGATTTATACATACATATATACAGTTACATATCTGATAAATCATATCTAATAAATGATATGATTTAATCTAATACATGATTTATCTGATACATATCTAATAAATCAGATATGTAACTGTATATATGTATGTATAAATCAGATATGTAACTGTATAACCTTGCATAATAAAGTGTACATCATAATAAATAAATCAAGTCCGGTCGTGATGGTCAAGTGGATTAAGGCGTCTTGTACATACCAGTTGCGTGGCATCTGGGAGTATGGGTTCGAGTCACTTCTGGGGTGTGAGTTTTCAGTTATATATATATATATATATATATATATATATATATATATATATATATATATATATATATATATATATATATATATGACCGAAAATGTAAGATTAATAATTCTAACACGAATTTTCTCAATCTTTCGTACATTTCTTTTCACTGTTGGAGGTAATTCAAAAATCAATTCTCCAAAATTCATTTTTATTTTATTTATTATTTTTTATTTTATTTTATTTTGATTTTATTTATTAGACTAAAAATAAAAATGAATTTTGGAGAATTGATTTTTGAATTACCTCCAACAGTGAAAAGAAATGTACGAAAGATTGAGAAAATTCGTG
Source organism: Procambarus clarkii (assembly GCF_040958095.1). Lineage (NCBI taxonomy): Eukaryota > Metazoa > Arthropoda > Malacostraca > Decapoda > Cambaridae > Procambarus > Procambarus clarkii. Next base: position 49,795,033 of record NC_091160.1, on the reverse strand, counting down.
TTAGAATTATTAATCTTACTTTTTCGGTCATATTTAATAATATATGTCTACAGGAAAGACTGCTACCAAAATATATACATATATATATATATATATATATATATATATATATATATATATATATATATATATATATATATATATATAAATCAGATAAATAAATCAGATATGTAACTGTATATATGTATGTATAAATCAGATATGTAACTGTATAACCTTGCATAATAAAGTGTACATCATAATAAATAAAAAAAAGGGGGTGGTAGGAGAAGTGAACACTCTTTCGTATTCAGAGTTAAATGTCAAGTTTTTCCCTGAGTGCTCTGTGTTCCCTTCTCTGAGGCTGTGGGTCCCTATAATTGCACCAGTGGTGGTACCCCCCTATATATATATATATATATATATATATATATATATATATATATATATATATATATATATATATATATATATATATATATATATATATATATATATATATATATATATATATATATATATATATATATATATATATATATATATATATATATATATATATATATATATATATATATATATATATATATATATATATATATATATATATATATATATATATATATATATATATATATATATATATATATATATATATATATATATATATATATATATATGTGTGTGTGTGTATAACTGAAAACTCCCACCCCAAAAGTGACTCGAACCCATACTGCCAGGAGCACTCCGCAACTGGTTTACAGGATCCATTAACCACTCGACCATCACGACCGGACAAAAGATAATGGTAGCCGAGGGTAATTCCCAACATCCCGCCGGCACTCTGATGGTAATCTTGGGCATGGTTTTTTAACAAATCGTAATTTAATTAATAAAGTATATAAAAGTATAAAAGAATAAAAAGTCGTAATTTCAAACTGCGAATACGTGCAGAGAGCCAGAATTTGGCTCCAAAATAGGGCTCAGGCCTCGAAATTGGGATGTTTGGGATATTTTGAAAACTGCAGGGAGGTTTGGTGCAAATATGACCAAACGCCGCTTTCAGTACTTGGCATATGTTGGGTATAAAAAGTCGTAATATCAAACTGCGAATACGTGCAGAGAGCCAGAATTTGGCTCCAAAATATGGCTCAGGCCTCGAAATTGGGAAAAATGGGATATTTTGAAAACTGCAGGGAGGTTTGGTACAAATATGACCAAACGCCACTTTCAGTACTTGGCATATGTTAGGTATATAAAGTCGTAATTTCAAACTGCGAATACGTGCAGAGAGCCAGAATTTTGCTCCAAAAAATGGCTCAGGCCTCGAAATTGGGATGTTTGGGATATTTTGAAAACTGAAGGAGGGAATGAGACAAATATGACCAAACGCCGCTTTCAGTACTTGGCATATGTTGGGCATAAAAAAGTCGTAAATTTCAAACTGCGAATACGTGCAGAGAGCCAGAATTTGGCTCCAAAATATGACTCAGGGCTCCAAATTGGGATTTTTGGGATATTTCGAAAACTGCAGGGAGGTTTGGGACAAATGTGACCAAACGCCGCTTTCAGTACTTGGCATATGTTGGGTATGAAAAGTTGTAATTTCAAACTGCGAATACGTGCAGAGAGCCAGAACTTGGCTCCATAATATGGCTCAGGCCTCGAAATTGGAATGTTTGGGATATTTTGAAAACTGCAGGGAGGTTTGGGACAAATGTCACCAAACGCCGCTTTCAGTACTTCGCATATGTTGGGTATAAAAAAGTCGTAATTTAAAACTGCGAATACGTGCAGAGAGCTAGAATTTGGCTCCAAAATATGGCTCATGCCTCGAAATTGGGATATTTGGGATATTTCGAAAACTGCAGGGGAGTTTGTGCAAAATGTGACTCACTGCCGCTTTCAGGACTTGGCATATGTTGGGTATAAAAAATCGTAATTTCAAACTGCGAATACGTACTGAGAGCCAGAATTTGGCTCCAAAATATGGCTCAGGCCTCGAAATTGGGATGTTTGGGATATTTTGAAAACTGCAAGAAGGATTGAGACAAATGTGACCAAACACCGCTTTCATTACTTGGTATATGTTGGGTATAAAAAAGTCGTAATTTCAAACTGCGAATACGTGCAGAGAGCCAGAATTTGGCTCCAAAATACGGCTCAGTCCTCGAAATTGGGATGTTTGGGATATTTTGAAAACTGCTGGGAGGTTTGGGACAAATGTGACCAAACGCCGCTTTCAGTACTTGGTATATGTTGGGTATAAAAAGTCGTAATTTCAAACTGCGAATACGTGCAGAGAGCCAGAATTTGGCTCCAAAATATGGGTCAGGCCTCGAAATTGGGTTATTTGGGATATTTCGAAAACTGCAGGGGAGTTTGTTTAAAATGTGACTCACTGCCGGGAGGCCTCGTAGCTTGGTGGATAGCAAGCAGGACTCGTAATCCTGTGGCGTGGGTTCGGTTCCCGCACGAGGCAGAAACAAATGGGCAAAGTTTCTTTCACGCTGAATGCCCCTGTTACCTAGCAGTAAATAGGCACCTGGGTGTTAGTCAGCTGACACGGGCTGCTTCCTTGGGGTGGAGGCCTGGTCGAGGACTGGGCCGCGGGGACACAAAAAAGCCCCGAAATCATCTCAAGATAACCTCAAGATAACCTGCCGCTTTCAGGACTTGGCATATGTTGGGTATAAAAAGTCGTAATTTCAATCTGCGAATACGTGCATAGAGCCAGAATTTGGCTCCAAAATGTGGCTCAGGCCTCGAAATTGGGATGTTTGGGATATTTTGAAAACTGCAGAGAGGTTTGGGACAAATGTGACCAAACGCCGCTTTCAGTACTTGGCATATGTTGGGTATATAAAGTCGTAATTCAAACTGCGAATACGTGCAGAGAGCCAGAATTTGGCTCCAAAATATGGCTCAGGCCTAGAAATTTGAATATTTGGAATATTTTGAAATCTGCAGGGGAGTTTGTGCAAAATGTGACTCACTGCCGCTTTCAGGACTTGGCATATGTTGGGTATAAAAGTCATAATTTCAAACTGCGAATACGTGCATAGAGAAAGAATTTGGCTCCAAAATACGGCTCAGGCCTCGAAATTGGGATGTTTGGGATATTTTGAAAACTGCAGGGGGGTTTGGGACAGATGTAACCAAACGCCGGTTTCAGTACTTGGCATATGTTGGATATAAAAAGTCGTAATTTCAAACTGCGAATACGTGCAAAGAGCTTGAATTTGGCTCCAAAATATGGCTCAGGCCTCGAAATTGGGATGTTTGGGATATTTTGTAAACTGCAGGCGGGGTTTGCAACAAATGTGACAAAACGCCGCTTTCAGTACTTCGCATATGTTGGGTATAAAAAGTCGTAATTTCAAACTGCGAATACGTGCAGAGAGCCAGAATTTGGCTCTAAAATAAGGCTCAGGCCCCCGAAATTAGGATATTTGGGATATTTTGAAAACTGCATTGAGGTTTTTTGACAAATGTGACCAAACGCCGCTTTCAGTACTTGGTATATGTTGGGTATAAAAAGTCGTAATTCAAACTGCGAATACGTGCAGAGAGCCAGAATTTGGCTCCAAAATATGGCTCAGGCCTCGAAATTGCGATGTTTGGGATATTTTGAAAACTGCAAGAAGGATTGAGACAAATGTGACCAAACGCCGCTTTCAGTACTTGGTATATGTTGGGTATAAAAAAGTCGTAATTTCAAACTGCGAATACGTGCAGAGAGCCAGAATTTGGCTCCAAAATATGGCTCAGTCCACGAAATTGGGATGTTTGGGATATTTTGAAAACTGCTGGGAGGTTTGGGACAAATGTGACCAAACGCCGCTTTCAGTACTTGGTATATGTTGGGTATAAAAAGTCGTAATTTCAAACTGCGAATACGTGCAGAGAGCCAGAATTTGGCTACAAAATATGGCTCAGGCCTCGAAATTGGGTTATTTGGGATATTTCGAAAACTGCAGGGGAGTTTGTGCAAAATGTGACTCACTGCCGCTTTCAGGACTTGGCATATGTTGGGTATAAAAAGTCGTAATTTCAAACTGCGAATACGTGCAGAGAGCCAGAATTTGGCTCTATAATATGGTTCAGGCCTCGAAATTAGGATATTTGGGATATTTTGAAAACTGCAGGGAGGTTTGGGACAAATGTGACCAAACGCCGCTTTCAGTGTTTGGGATATGTTGGGTATATAAAGTCATAATTTCAAACTGCGAATACGTGCAGAGAGCGAGAATTTGGCTCCAAAATATGGCTCAGGCCTCGAAATTGGGATATTTGTGATATTTTGAAAATTGCAGGGGAGTTTGTGCAAAATGTGACTGACTGCTGCTTTAAGTACTTGGCATTTGTTGGGTATAAAAAGTCGTAATTTCAAACTGCGAATACGTGCAGAGAGCCAGAATGTGGCTCCAAAATATGGCTCAGGCCTCGAAATTGAGATGTTTGGGATATTTTGTAAACTGCAGGGGGGTTTGGGATATATGTGACCAAACGCCGCTTTCATTACTTGGCATATGTTGGGTATAAAAAAGTCGTAATTTCAAGCAGCGAATACGTGCAGAGAGCCAGAATCGGGCTCCAAAATACGGCTCAGGCTTCGAAATTGGGATGTTTAGGATATTTTGAAAACTGCAGGGGGGTTTGCGACAAATGTCACCAAACGCCGCTTTCAGTACTTCGCATATATTGGGTATAAAAAAGTCGTAATTTAAAACTGCGAATACGTGCAGAGAGCCAGAATTTGGCTCCAAAATATGGCTCAGGCCTCAAAATTGAGATGTTTGGGATATTTTGAAAACTGCAGGGTGGATTGGGATCAATTTGACAAAACGCCGCTTTCAGTACTTGGCATATGTTGGGTATAAAAAAGTCGCAATTTCAAACTACGAATACGTGCAGAGAGCCAGAATTTGGCTCCAAAATATGGCTCAGGCCTCGAAATTGGAATATTTCGGATATTTTGAAAGCTGCAGGGGAGTTTGTTCAAAATATGACTCACTGCCGCTTTCAGTACTTGGCATATGTTGGGTATAAAAAGTCGTAATTTCAAACTGGGAATACGTGCAGAGAGCCAGAATTTGGCTCCAAAATATTGCTCAGGCCTCGAAATTGAGATGTTTGAGATATTTTGAAAACTGCAGTGGGGATTGGGACAAATGTGACCAAGCGCCGCTTTCAGAACTTGGCATATGTTGGGTATAAAAAAGTGATGTGGAAAGCATGGGGGATTTTTTTCATATTGCAGAATGGTGACTGGGGCTAGTGCGTGATGCTTTCCTACTAATCCAAACCCACTCAGATGCACCTGCTATATTTAGATCAACAACACTGCTGATCTATGATTCACCCAGTGTCTAATGTCACTTAGTGGAGAGATTTAGCAAGAGGTCAGCAGCAGATCAACTTTTTCTAAATACCATGTTGGCGATCACGGCAAACAATGAGGGTGAAAAAAAATTCATTTGCTGAGAGATTGCAATTCAGTAGAACTCCATTCACACTGACTGATGCCAAAATCCAATACATCCATATCAGCCTGGATGGCTCCAGGGAGCCTCTGGCTCTCGCCAAGTAAATGATGTTTCATTACATTCATTTTTTTTTACCCTGTCTGTAAGACATTGTTTTCTGCAGAAAAAATAATAACTATTTGGTATTTTTGAACATCATTCTCATAAATTTCTGCTCTGTTTAATTGAAGCCTTTTTATTTCAGCCATCCAACTATTATGAAGCCAAATGAGCTACGTAACAGCAATCCACGATTAGCAGAACTCACTGCCATACAGGTAAGTGGGAGGGATGAGGTTTGATGCAAATGACAGATAAGGCCAAACTTTAAAAGGATTCAGTATAAGTAGACAAATAAATACACAATTTAACAGGAGCATCTCTAAGCAGTAGCGTATATACTAAGCCTACAAACATCGGATTATGCCAAAACAGTAGGAGTGAGTGCTCCCAAAGACACAAAGCCAGTGTTCTAAACACTTTTATTCGTCGAGCCCTTACCCACTGTTCAGAATGGAGCAACGTGAATAGGGAGTTTGAAAGTTAACTGAAGTGTTGGTGAACAATGGATATAGCAACAAAGAAATAAACGCGACATAAGATGAAACCTGGACCAGGTACAATCCTGAGCCTAGAACAGAAACCACAACCAAGAAGAAACCTCCAATAATATTATATTACAAATCGGATTTGGAAGGAAGGATTGGGCTACAGGAAGGATTGGGCTACAGGAAGGATTGGTCTACAGGAAGGATTGGGCTACAAGAAGGATTGGGCTACAGGAAAGATTGGGCTACAGGAAGGATTGAGCTACATCTCCAAATGTATATTTGCCAGATAATTTGGCACTAAAAACAAAACGCATATATTATTGTTTAGACTAAATCCGCTACTCATTACTTTCCTGGAATTGTCGTATATACACTACAAAATCTGCGTGTAAATCACGACAATTAACACGTGATGAAAATGTGACAGTGTCAGACCACGAAGGAAGAATTGAAACAGGAATTTCCTCAAGTATTTTCGTAATTAATAATACATCATCAGAAGGGTGTTTCAATTCTTCCTTCGAGGTCTGACACTGTGACTACAGAACATGAATGTATTTACATGTTGCAACAATGAATAATGAGAACAATCATTATATGGATGGCGTAATAATAGGGGAGCATTAGCGCCTCTGGTGGTCACATGCTTAACTGTATTAGAGGTTGACAGTTTAGATATTATGGTGAAGTAAGGGTGAGTGGCGCGTCTGAGAATCCCACTTCTTAATGTGTGGCTCATTTGTCGACCAGCCGCCGCCTGGCAAGGGTCACGTTGATTACCAGTGAGCAAAAAATAAATGTGTTACAGATATCATTATTCAATCATAATATAGAAAGGATTGTTCGGGGTGTGTACTTCATGTTGTTATTCGTTATTATTTCGTATATTATATGTATTTAGACAAAATATAGAGGTGACTGTCAGGTGGCAGCCATAGGTGTACCCGCTAGTTAAGTCATTAGTGCGCTTGTGGTGGCCTTAATAGCCATGCCAGTAGCTAGCCAGCAATCTTAAGGTTATCTTGAGATGATTTCGGGGCTTAGCGTCCCCCGCGGCCCTGTCCTCGACCAGGCCTTCTTTTTCTTACACATCCCCAGGAAGCAGCCCATAGCAGCTGTCTAACTCCCAGGTACTTATTTACTGATAGGTAAACAGGGTCATCAGGGTGAAAGAAAGTGCCCATTTGTTTCAGCCTCCACCGGGGATCGAACCCGGAACCTCAGGATTACGAATCCGAAGCGCTGTCCATTCGGCTGTCAGGCCCCTTAAAACAACCCAAAGAGAAATCTTCGACATATTTTGATGAAAATCTGAATGAAACGAAAAATGTTGGCCACAGATTGTGTGAAGATGGCGGAGGGGGGGGGGGATTGAGGGGGTGCAGGTTAGTATGATGAGCATGATTCAGAATGATGGAAGGAGAAGGGCTCCTATGATTAATTGACCTAAGGGCCACCATCTACAGTGGCCTCGACGGGGACAAGACGGCGGCGCCTTGTCAAAGGTCAGCCTTCCTACTACCCCCCCCCCTTATTTTATTGAGGATTTGTCTTGTGTATATTGGGAACAAGAGGAATGACTCGGCATTTCAGACTTGAGTGGTTAAGCGGGTTCATTGGTTAATAATCCTTTGAGGGAAACAACACCCCTATTGTCTGTGTTACATTGTGGCTTATTGAGCTTGAAGCTGTTGTCCAGCCTGTCTGTGTCAAATATGACATTTTAGAGAAGTGGTCTGTATTAGTGACCTCCAACTTGGTCAGTATTACAAAGGCCTCAGCTGTTATTTATTTATTTATATAACTACAAGTTATATTGGGTTTCTGATCAACCCGTCCTCTTAAAACTAACGTCACTTTTGGCTGGTATGCGCGGCGCTATGGCCAAATTTGGACGTAATTTGAAATGAAATCGACTCACAAAAGTGACGCACTGTTCCGTTTTCTGTTTGAGTCGTCCGGCTTACTCTGCAAACTTAGAAGAGGATTCTTTCCATTAACATTTTTCATAACGTTTTGAAACTTTATGAGAATTTCCTGCCCACCTAACCTATCAGAGGACCCTTAACTTATTGTTGTTGAAAAAAAAAAATCCCAAATTTATTTTCATTTTGTTTTCATTTTCAAATTACGTCCATATTCGGCCATACGGGTAAACGGCCAAAAGCGACGCTATTTTTAAGAGGACAGGTGACAAGTAGTACATAGCCCTATGTGTTTACATTCTTGTAAAGCCACTAGTACGCATAGGACTTCGGGCAGGTCCTTAACTTAACAGATAATATTAAGTAGGTAATTTCTAGGAAAATTTATAGGCTAATCTATCTAAATCTATAACAATTTAAACTTTTATAGTGTTAGTCCTTCAAAGATTCGAGGTAGTGACAGTTGAACAAGTTCTGGCATGATTGTTGTTGCTGTCTTGAACTTTATCCAAAGCGGAAAATCATTGATGTGTTTTTGAAGTGAGGTTTCCATATTAGGACACAGTAGGCCAGATGGGGCCACAAGAGACTCCTACAGTTCAGTATTCAATGTTGTTCGTTTAAGTCAATTATTCGTTTAACTATTCTTAATAAGGATTGTTTTCATATTAACTGTGAGTCCCAGATGTTTAATGGCTGGTACATCATAACTCCTAGGTAATATTTACTTAAATTTACCAGAGGGCCACCATTTCTCCATGGTGCCCTCTACGGCAACAGGAAGCCGGCGGTTTGTCAAAAGTTCCCCTACGGTTCCTGAGGAGTTTGTCAATCTGTATTTTGAGCGCGCAAACTGCTGCATTATGACATTAAATGTAGTTTCATAATATGTACACGGTGTCTTGTAGCTAAGCTAAAGGTGGCATATAATGTTCAGCAACAAGTCGCCCTAGATTGTTTAGTGTTAACGACTAGGGCGATGGAGTGGTCATAGCAGGATAGCAATTGTGCAGATAAATGGGGAAGATAATTGCAGATGAGGAGTCACAATAACGGGGGCTGAAATATGTTGACCAAACCACACACTAGAAAGTGAAGGGACGACTAGATAATTGTTTATCTAATAGATGGAAGATGCTAATTGTTTGCATCTTGTTTACTCTGCGATGTAAAATGAATTCACCTGTAAATTGTCATTTTTGACAATGTAATCACTAGGCTTCTAGCGTTAGTTTAGTGCTCAGAGACCATATACTGTACTTAAGAGGTTTTAAACATGTTATTTATATAATTTAGGCCAATAGACAGCTATATAAATTAATAATACACAGTACTTTTATCTAAGGTAAGCTAAAGGTTTGTTTTAGTGGAAGACCCTAATAAGGTAATGTGTTTCTCTGTAACTTTAAAGGAACATTGATACTTAACAATAGCCTCATGAGTCAGAGACAAAAATGTATTCCGTTAGGCTATTGCAGTCTTATCAGTCTTGCCTACTCGCTATTGTTGATACAATCTGTAATTAATCTCCATTGCAATTTCACCTTTTCCAGTGATTGGTTCCAGTGTTCTTGAAATTCATAATTGTATTTTCCTACTCGATTGTATTTGAAATAAACTGTTTATACTTACCCTGTTGCTACATAGCCTTCCTGGTTTGGTACATTCTTTTGATAATTACTTATACTTGCTCTTAATATATGTAAAAAAAATATTTTTTCAGGAGTGTGGCACGTGTGGACAAGTATTGGATCAGAGGAGTCAAGGTAAAGTTAACAACTAGTTCTGGGAAGGATCGGGTGCAACTAGATGGACGTAGAAAACTTCACATTCTTGTTACACTAACACTTGGTTTGTGCCTCGGAGAGGCTGCAGGATCCAGTAATTTCAGTAGAACTTCGGTTTCAACTCCTTTTGACCATGCCGTAGCTCAGTCGATTACGGCAGCGTCTGGGATGCTCTCGGATGCAGGTTTGAATCCTCGTCCCAGCCCTTGTGGATTTGTACACTCTTGTTAGCAGGCTGAGAGCTTTTCTTTCCCATAGATTTATTTATAGAAGAGTTAGCAATAAGTCGGCTGGGTTTATTAACGTATTGTTTTTAGGTCCCATTTAGATTATGCCGTTCAGTTTTGATCGCCATGCTAAAGAATGGACATAGTTCACTAGATCACGTCAGTTAGGATGACAAAGTTAATCCCGCAAATTAGAAAGCTTCCGTATGAAGAGATGTTGGAAAAACCTTAACTGAATGAAAAACAAGTGGATGAATGGGCATAACAATGAAGCTATTGATAAGGCTTTAAATGAAGATAAGTTCAGATTTAGGAAATACCTGGGTAAATACTGGTTTGGTAACTGGGTTGTGGATTTGTGGAACAAATTACTGGATCATGTGCAGACGACGAGTCACAATAACGTGGCTGAAGTATGTTGACCAGACCACACACTAGAACGTGAAGGGACAACGACGTTTCGGTCCGGCCTGGACCATTCTCAAATCGATTGTGGATCATACTACTGGATCACTGGATCCATATTACTGGATCATAATAAGCATAGGAATCTTTGATTGGTTGAAGCTTAGGTTAGACGTATATGAATGTGTAGGTGGATATAAATAGGAAGTGCCACGTGCAGGACAATATGCCATCTGCAGTTTCTTGACTTACGTTCTACTAGTTTACACTCAGAACGCGACTATCCAATCAGCTTACATCTGTATCCTCAATTGCTGCTAGGTGATCAAGGGCAAACATTTAACCTTGAATGTTTAATACAAACCAAATGATGGGTAGCAAAGATGTATGATAAGGTAAAAGCTGGGTGGCGAGGCAAGTTTTGGGGTAGTGAAGACTTAGAATATTGTTCAATGTGGGTGACAAAGACTTGCTGTGAAGAGTAGGTAAAGAATAAATTGAGAAATAGGACAATAATCTTAAGATTAGACTTGGACTGGCTGGCATATGCATTATATATCATTAATGCATATGCCAGGGTGGGGGGGAGATCTCCCCAAAGGCATAAACTGCTAGGTCAGGTCATCCACAAACCCATATCCAATGACTCCAAGGTCATGGGAAGCTTGACCTTCCAATGAAGTTGGAGGATTGTTGGTGGGTTTGTGGATTTGGAATGAGGGAAGAGGCGGGCTGGATGAGGCAGTTTATGTCTTGGGAAATATTTGTAATCATTTCATTTAGAGATGAGTGTGAGCAGAAATGACACGCTATAGTAGTCATTTATAGTGAAGATGATAATGTATTTTCCATATGAGAAAAAAATATGCGTGGCGAAAACTTAAGTTGAGATAAAAGTATGTTGTCAACAGCTCTACAATAAAAGATTTCGTTGTGGAGGAGATTCCCGCCCGAAAGGTCGGCCATCTTGACGCGCAGTTTGAACGCTCCAGGCAGGACTTTCTTTCCACACCTCGCCTGGAGCTCATCTTTGAATTCAGCTGGCTTTTTTGGGCCAGTGTGTGCTCACTGCAGCTACCCAGGGGCTCACAGCATCGGGGGAGGCCAGAGCCTCCCTAATGGACGCCTCCCCGAGCAGGGGCGCCATGTACGTTGACAACAAGTCCCAAAGAGGAAAACGGCGTTTGGTCACATTTGTCCCAAACCTCCCTGCAGTTTTCAAAACATCCCAAACATCCAAATTTCGAGGCCTGAGCATTATTTTGGAGTCAAATTCTGGCTCTCTGCACGTATTCGCAGTTTGATATTACAAATTTTTATACCCAACATATGCCAAGTACTGAAAGCGGCAGTGAGTCACATTTTGCACAAACTCCCCTTCAGTTTACAAAATATCCCAAACATCCCAATTTCAAGGCCAGAGCCACATTTTGAAGTCAAATTCAAGCTCTCTGCACGTATTCGCAGTTCGAAATTACGAATTTTATACCCGACATATGCCAAGTACTGAGAGCGGCGTTTGGTCACATTTGTCCCAAACCCCTCTGCAGTTTTCAAAATATCCCAAGCATCCCAATTTCTAGGCCTGAGCCATATTTTGGAGCCAAATTCTGGCTCTATGCACGTATTCGCAGTCTGAAATTGCGACTTTTTTATACCCAACATATGCCAAGTGCTGAAAGCGGCGTTTGGTCACATTGGTCCCAATCCCCCCCTGCAGTTTTCAAAATATCCCAAACATCCCAATATCGAGGCCTGAGATATATTTTGGAGCCAAATTCTGGCTCTCTGCACGTATTCGCAGTTTGAAATTACGACTTTTTATAAACAACATATGCCAATTCCTGAAAGCGGCAGTGAGTCACATTTTGGACAAACTACCCTGCAGTTTTCAAAATATCCCAAACATCCCAATTTCGAGGCCTTAACCATATTTTAGAGCCAAATTCTGGCTGTCTGCACGTATTCGCAGTTTGAAATTACGACTTTTTATACGGAACATATGCCAATTCCTGAAAGCGGCTGTGAGTCACATTTTGCATAAACTCCCTTGCAGTTTTCAAAATATCCCAAATATCCCAATTTCGAGGCCTTAGCCATATTTTGGAGCCAAATTCTGGCTCTCTGCGATGTCATGTTCACAGAAAATGGTACCATCCGTTTTCTATGTGCGGCGGCTGAGACGCCAGAGAGAGAGTGGAAGGTAAACAAGAGAGCGTACAGGACGCCAGTCAAGCTTGGTAGCTACTAGTCATGTAATCATATTAAGTATTAAAGTCAGTAACCAAGTCATGACTTTACATCAACCCTACAACCAAGACTTCCTCAGTAACACACAAACACCACATTGGCAACGAGGATGAACTGTGAACGCAGGTATTTGTTCAGTTTCAAACACAAGGGAGAAGCATGCTGCCTGGAGGAGGAAGAGAAGCTGTGAGCGCCATACCCGATGCTGTATGCTAACCGATGCTGTATGCTAACCGATGCTGTGTGCTAAACGATGCTGTGTGCTAACCAATGCTGTGTGCTACCCAAGCTGTGTGCTACCCAAGCTGTGCTGAAGAAACTGTGTACTGAGGAATCTGCCGACGTTGTGTACGAAACGACGCTTTGATGTGTACAAAACCTGATGTTTTGGTTACGAAACGACGCTTCGTGCTACAAAATTCATCACACTGAACTAACTGCTGTACCAACTGCTGCTGTACCAACTGCTGCACCAACTGCTGTACCAACTGCTGCTGTACCAACTGCTGTGCCAACTGCTGTGCCAACTGCTGTGCTGCTGCTGTGAGTAGGAACAACACATGTACACAAGGGCTAGGTAAGAAGTCAGTTGCTGCTATATTGTGCACTGTTGTGAACTTTTGCATTAAAATGCTTGTGTGCTTTGCAAAATTAAAGTAATTACAGTGAATTCTTGACTAACATATTCAGTGCAGTAAGTGTTTAATATTCTGAGGAACATTTAAGTGATAAGTTTACATTTATTCAGTAAAAAATGGCAAATATACCTCAGTTTCCTGCATTTGATCCTGACTGTGACCAGACAAACCTGTCACAGAGGTGGGTCAAATGGCTTAAAAGGTTTGAAAATTTGTTGATAGTTTCTGACATCAAAAGTGCTGAAAGAAAGCGTGCCTTTCTACTTCATTATGCAGGTGATAGAGTTTGTGACATCTTTGACACACTGAAAGACACTGGTGGTGCCAAAGATTATGACACTGCCAAAGCCAAACTAACAGAGCATTTTAAACCAAGGCAAAATACTGCAATGGAAATTATGCATTTCAGGAGAGCAAAACAACTCTCTAATGAAACTGTGGATCAATACCACACACGTCTGCAGGGTTTAGCAGCCCATTGTGAGTTTGCTGATGTTGACAAAGAAATCAAACAGCAAATAATTGAAACATGCACATCTACACGTCTCCGTCGAAGAGCTCTAGAACTTGTTGATGATGACAGTTCTCTTACCAAGATACTGGATATGGCTCGTCGAATGGAAGATGCTGCACGTGATGCTCGTGTCATGGAGTGCAGTGCTAATAACGGTTCTGCCACTGTTACTAACAGTGATGAGGTACGTAAGGTTCAGGGAGGACACCGTGATCAAAGAAGATATCATGGCAAACCTAACAGTAAATTTAGCCGAGAACTACGTCACAACTGGGGTCAAGGAACAAGGCTCAAGCAGTCACCACGACCCACATCAGAGGGTGTCAACAATAAATGTTACAATTGTGGAGGAGACTACCCACACCAAGATAATGTTTGTCCTGCTCAAGGTAAGAAGTGCTATGAGTGTGGAAAACTAGGTCATTTTGGTGCTATGTGTCGTTCCGCACTAAAGAAACCACAGTCAATGAATAAAAGCACTGTACGAGGATCAGGTCATAGGGGTCGAGGTGGTAAACACGATATTGCACCTCATATCCAGAATGTTAATAATGTACAAGACAACATTTCATTACAACCAGTCTCAGATGACAGTGAATGTGATTATACTTCTGGAGTACAATCAATCACAGAATGGAATGATCTTCCAAACAACCCAGAGACATGTGTATACATTGCTGGTATTTGTCTCAAAGTTCTCATTGACACTGGATCAAACATTGATACCATTGCTGAGTGCCACTATGAGAAATTTAAAAAACAGTTCCCAAAGCTTGAGAACTATAATGTCAAAGCCACTGCCTATGCTTCAAAGGTAGCCTTGCCAGTGATTGGAACTTTCACTGCAGAGATTAAGTCAAAGAATGCAATGCTCATTACTACATTCCATGTTGTTAGGAATGCAAAGGAGTCTTTACTCAGTTACAAGACTTCAACCAAATTGGGGCTACTTCAGCTTTCTAATGCTGTAGCAGTGGAATCTGCAAACAATGTTGATGGTATTGTTGCTGAATTTTCTGATCGATTTAAATCCATAGGTTGTTATACTGATAGCAAAGTACATCTGCATATCAACCCAGATGTAATTCCAGTTGCCCAGCCACATCGCCGACAACCATTCCATACTCGCAAGAAAGTCGATGCCGAACTGGATAGGCTGATAGAACTAGATATCATTGAACCAGTAACAGGCCCAGCACCATGGGTAAGCCCAATTGTCACTCCACCAAAGCCGAAGAATCCAGATGAGATACGCATTTGTGTGGACATGCGTGTTCCCAACAAGGCAATAATGCGTGAACGTCATCCTACACCGACTGTAGATGATATGATCTACCGCTTGAATGGTGCAACTGTATTCAGCAAGTTAGATTTAAACAAGGGCTATCATCAGCTTGAACTTGATGAGGAGAGTCGATTCATCACAACGTTTACGACACATCGAGGTCTGTATAGGTACAAGCGCCTGAGTTTTGGTATCAACAGTGCTGCCGAGGTATTCCAGCACATCATCAGCCAGGTATTGCAAGACATACCTAATGCTGACAACATGTCTGATGACATCATTGTTTATGGCCGTACCCAAGCTGAACACGACAAAGCTCTTCGTGCAACATTGCAACGCTTACGAGAAAAGAATTTGACGCTAAGCCGAGCAAAGTGTGAGTTCAATCAACATAAAATTGAATTCTTTGGACATGTACTTAGTGACAAAGGTCTGTCTCCAGATCCTAAGAAAGTTGCAGATATCAAGAATGCTGCACCTCCTTCAACGTCCACTGAAGTACATAGTTTTCTGGGAATGGCAAACTACTGTTCTCGCTTCATTCCAGATTTTGCTACCATTACAAAGCCTCTACGTGAGCTCCTGAAGAAAAATGCATCATGGTACTGGAGCGATATCGAGCAAAATGCATTTGATGCTGTGAAAGATGCACTAGTAGAGAATGCGACTGCTGCATACTTTGATCCATCAATGGACACTGAGTTAACGGTGGATGCTAGTCCTGTTGGATTAGGTGCTGTTTTAGCCCAACACAAACCTGGTCAACCAGATTCCCGAGTAGTAATTGCCTACGCCAGCCGTTCTCTCACAGATGTTGAGCAACGATACAGTCAGACAGAGAAGGAAGCTCTTGCTCTTGTATGGGGCTGTGAACACTTCAAGGTGTATCTGCTTGGTGCGCCCTTCACCACGATGGTCACTGACCACAAACCGTTGGAGACCATCTTCAATAATCCAAAGTCCAAACCACCAGCTCGCATTGAGAGATGGGCTCTTCGTCTGCAACCATACAACTTTACGGTGAAATACAAGCCGGGTGCAGGCAATCCCGCTGATTACATCAGTCGACATCCTGCAAACAGTTTCACCATCACCAAGCATCAGCAAGTTGCCGAGGAATATGTACACTCTGTAACCTGTGATGCAGTCCCTAAGGCTCTTACTCTTGATGAAATCCGTACTGCAACCCTAGAGGACCCAACTCTGCATGCAACAGTGGATGCATTGACTAAGAAAAAGTTTCCACGCATCCCACCCTCAGGAGTTGACCAAGATGCATTCAAAGCACTTGAACGCATCCAGACAGAATTAAGTGTTACGCAACAACGCGACACTGTGCTGCGAGGTACTCGTATCGTGATTCCAGCTGTTCTCCAGCAACGTGCTCTGAAGCTTGCACATCAAGGACACCAAGGTCTTGTTAGGACGAAACAGCTGCTACGAGAAAAGGTGTGGTTTCCTGGCATTGATCGTCAAGCAAAGGATATGCATGATGCCTGTGTCCCTTGCCAAGCTGCAGTGGATACTTCAAGACCAACACCTCTACAACCTTCACCACTACCTGCTGCACCATGGACGGAACTATCAATGGACTTCTGCGGACCACTACCAACTGGAGAGTACTTGATGGTAGTCATTGATGATCACTCACGTTATCCAGAAGTAGAAATCATCAATTCCACATCTGCAAAGGCCGTCATCCCGAAACTTGACAAGATCTTTTCAAACTTTGGCATTCCTGAAGTTGTCAAGACGGACAATGGACCGCCATTCAATGGACAAGACTTTGTCAACTTTGCTGAGCATATTGGATTCAAACACCGCCGTGTGATGCCACTACATCCCCAAGCAAATGGAGAAGTTGAGAGATTCATGCAACCTCTCATGAAAGCGGTACGCTGTGCTCATGCCGAAGGACGATCCTGGAAACAAGCTATGTATGCTTTTCTCAGGAACTACCGTGCAACACCACATGGAACACTGGGCAAGTCGCCTGGCGAACTTTTATTTGGACGTCCTATGAGAATCGCACTACCCGTCATGCCAGCCGAGGTAACGGATAAACGTCTCGCTCAGAAGGATGCACTAGCCAAGGGCAAAATGAAAATTGCTCATGATCAACGTGCAAAGGAACAGTTCATAAAGGTTGGAGACACTGTTCTCGTTAAAAAGAAAAAAGAGGGAAAGTTAGATATGCCGTATGATACAAAACCATATAAAGTGATTAGTGTAAAAGGAACTATGGTAACAGCTAGTAATAGTGATCATAGTATAACACGTAATATGGCTTATTTCAAAGTGATTCCAACTAGTGTAGAAAATGATGAAGTGCAAAGTCGTGCAAAAGAAAAAGAAAAAAATAGTTATAACCCGACAAACAATTCATCAAGGGATGTTATTGCATTTAAGGACTCTCGTCCTAAACGTCATGTTAAACGCCCTACACGATTTGATGATTAATTGTGTTCCTATGTAATGAAAAGTATTTACTTATTATGCTAAACTAAATTTAATATTGTTTGAATAATGCAGATATCTCATTCAATATTTTGTAACTTTGTAGTACAGTTTCTTTCATGTTTGTTTAACATTGCATATGTATTTTTAACATTGAAATCCTTTGTGGAAAAGATTAAGTTGTTTAAATTCTTTGTGTGCTTAATTAATGTTAAATGTATGCAGTATCTCTTGATATGGTAATAACTTACTTTGTGTCAATAACTTTGCTTTGTGCTACAAGCATGGTAGACATCCTGTATTCATTCTTTTTAAAGAAAAGGAGGGATGTCATGTTCACAGAAAATGGTACCATCCGTTTTCTATGTGCGGCGGCTGGGACGCCAGAGAGAGACAGAAGGTAAACAAGAGCGTACAGGACGCCCGCCAAGCTTGGTAGCTACTAGTCATGTAATCATATTAAGTATTAAAGTCAGTAACCAAGTCATGACTTTACATCAACCCTACAACCAAGACTTCCTCAGTAACACACAAACACCACATGCACATATTCGCAGTTTGAAATTACGACTTTTTATAAGGAACATATGCCAAGTAATGAGAGCGGCTTTTTTCAAATTTGTCCCAAACCCTGCAGCAGTTTTCGAAATATGCCAAATATCCCAATTTCGAGGCCTGAGCCATGTTTTGGAGCCAAATTCTGGCTCTCTGCACGTATTCGCAGTTTGAAATTACGACTTATTATACCCAACATATGCCAAGTACTGAAAGCGGCAATGAGTCACATTTTGCACAAACTCCCCTGCAGTTTTCAAAAAATCCCAAACATCCCAATTTTGTGGCCTGAGCCATATTTTGGAGCCAAATTCAGGCTCTCTGCACGTAATCGCAGTTTGAAATTACGACTTTTTATACGGAACATATGCCAAGTAATGAGAGCGGCTTTTTTTCAAATTTGTCCCAAACCCTGCAGCAGTTTTCGAAATATGCCAAATATCCCAATTTCGAGGCCTGAGCCATATTTTGGAGCCAAATTCAGGCTCTGCACGTATTCGCAGTTTGAAATTACGACTTATTATACCCATCATATGCCAAGTACTGAAAGCGGCAATGAGCCACATTTTGCACAAACTCCCCTGCAGTTTTCGAAATATCCCAAATATCCCAATTTCGAGGCCTGAGCCATATTTTGGAGCCAAATTTTGGCTTTCTGCACAAATTCGCAGTTTGAAATTGCGACTTTTTTATACCCAACATATGCCAAGTACTGAAACCGGCGTTTGGTCACATTTGTCCCAAACCTCCCTGCAGTTTTCAAAATATCCCAAACATCCCAATTTCGAGGCCTGAGCCATATTTTGGAGCCAAATTCTGGCTCTATGAACGTATTCGCAGTTTGATATTATGACTTTTTATACCCAACATATGCCAAGTCCTGACAGCGGCAGTGAGTCACATTTTGCATCAACTCCCCTGCAGTTTTCGAAATATCCCAAATATCCCCATTTCGAGGCCTGAGCCATATTTTGGTGCCAAATTTTGGCTCTCTTTACGTATTGGCAGTTTGAAATTGCGACTTTTTTATACCCAACATATGCCCAGTACTGAAAGCGGCAATAAGTCACATTTTGCACAAACTCCCCTGCAGTTTTCACAAAATCCCAAACATCCCAATTTCGTTGCCTGAGCCATATTTTGGAGCCAAATTCAGGCTCTCTGCACGTATTCGCAGTTTGAAATTACGACTTTTTATACCCAACATATGCCAAGTACTGAAAGCGGCAATGAGTCACATTTTGCACAAACTCCCCTGCAGTTTTCAAAATATCCCAAACTTCCCAATTTCGAGGCCTGAACCATATTTTGGAGCCAAATTCTGGCTCTCTGCACGTATTCGCAGTTTGGAACTACGACTTTTTATACACAACATATGGCAATTCCTGAAAGCGGCAGTGAGTCACATTTTGCACAAACTCCCCTGCAGTTTTCAAAATATCCCAAATATCCCAATTTTGAAGCCTGAGCCATATTTTGGAGCAAACTTCTGGCTCTCTGCACGTATTCGCAGTTTTATATTGCGACTTTTTTATACCCAACATATGCCAAGTACTGAAAGCAGTGTTTCGTCACATTTGTCCCAAACCCCCCTGCAGTTTTCAAAATATCCCAAATATCCCAATTTTGAAGCCTGAGCCATATTTTGGAGCAAAATTCTGGCTCTCTGCACGTATTCGCAGTTTAAAATTACAACTTTATATACAACATATGCCAAGTACTGAAAGCGGCAGTGAGTCACATTTTGCACAAACTCCCCTGCAGTTTTCAAAATATCCCAAACTTCCCAATTTCGAG
This sequence comes from Procambarus clarkii, assembly GCF_040958095.1. Lineage (NCBI taxonomy): Eukaryota > Metazoa > Arthropoda > Malacostraca > Decapoda > Cambaridae > Procambarus > Procambarus clarkii. The sequence continues at coordinate 49,775,135 of NC_091160.1, read as the reverse complement.
GCCTGAACCATATTTTGGATCCAAATTCTGGCTCTATGCACGTATTCGCAGTCTGAAATTACGACTTTTTTATACCCAACATATGCGAAGTACTGAAAGCGGCGTTTGGTCACATTTGTCCCAAACCTCCCTGCAGTTTTCAAAATATCCCAAACATCCCAATATCGAGGCCTGAGCCATATTTTGGAGCCAAATTCTGGCTCTCTGCACGTATTCGCAGTTTAAAATTACGACTTTTTATACGGAACATATGCCAAGTAATGAAAGGGGCGTTTGGTCATATTTGTCCTAAACTTTGCTGCAGTTTTCAAAAAATCTCAAACAACCCAATTTTGTGGCCTGAGCCATATTTTGGAGCCAAATTCAGGCTCTCTGCCCGTATTCGCAGTTTGAAATTGCGACTTTTTTATACGCAACATATGCCAAGTACTGAAAGCGGCGTTTGGTCACATTTGTCCCAAACCTCCCTGCAGATTTCAAAATATCCCAAACATCCCAATTTCGAGGCCTGAGCCATATTTTGGAGCCAAATTCTGGCTCTATGCACGTATTCACAGTTTGATATTACGACTTTTTATACCCAACATATGCCAAGTCCTTAAAATGGCAGTGAGTTACATTTTGCACAAACTCCCCTGCAGTTTTCAAAATATCCAAAATATCCCAGATTCGAGGCGTGAGCCATATTTTGGAGCCAAATTCTGGCTTTCTGCACGTATTCGCAGTTTGAAATTACGACTTTTTTATACCCAACATATGCCAAGTCCTGAAAGCGGCAGTGAGTCACATTTGGCATCAACTCGCCTGCAGTTTTCGAAATATCCAAAATATCCCAATTTCGAGGCGTGAGCCATATTTTGGAGCCAAATTCTGGCTTTCTGCACGTATTCGCAGTTTGAAATTACGACTTTTTTATACCCAACATATGCCAAGTACTGAAAGCGGCGCTTTGTCACATTTGTCCCAAACCTCCCTGCAGTTTTCAAAATATCCCAAACATCCCAATATCGAGGCCTGAGCCATATTTTGGAGCCAAATTCTGGCTCTCGTCACATATTCGCCGTCTGAACTTGCGAATTTTTTATACCCAATATATGCCAAGTGCTAAAAGCGGCGTTTGGTCACATTTGTCCCAATCCTCCCTGCAGATTTCAAAATATCCCAAACATCCCAATATCGAGGCCTGAAATATATTTTGGAGCCAAATTCTGGCTCTCTGCACGTATTCGCAGTTTGAAATTTCGACTTATTATACTCAACATATGCCAAGTACTGAAAGCGGGAATGAGTCACATTTTACACAAACTCCCCTGCACTTTTCTAAAAATCCCAAACATCCCAATTTAGTGGCCTGAGCCATATTTTGGTGCCAAATTCTGGCTCTCTGCACGTATTCACAGTTTGAAATTACGACTTTTTTATACCCAACATATGCCAAGTCCTGAAAGCGGCAGTGAGTAACATTTTGCATCAACTCGCGTGCAGTTTTCGAAATATGCCAAATATCCCAATTTCGAGGCCTTAGCCATATTTGTGTGCCAAATTTTGGCTCTCTGTACGTATTGGCAGTTTGAAATTGCGACTTTTTTAAACCAAACATATGCCAAGTACTGAAAGCGGCAATAAGTCACATTTTTCACAAACTCCCCTGCAGTTTTCACAAAATCCCAAACATCCAAATTTCGTTGCCTGAGCCATATTTTGGAGCCAAATTCAGGCTCTCTGCACATATTCGCAGTTTGAAATTACGACTTTTTATACGGAACATATGCCAAGTAATGAAAGCGGCTTTTTTTCAAATTTGTTTCAAACCCCGCAGCAGTTTTCGAAATATGCCAAATATCCCAATTTCGAGGCCTGAGCCATATTTTGGAGCCAAATTCTGGCTCTCTGCACTTATTTGCAGTCTTAAATTGCGACTTTTTTATACCCAACATATGCCAAGTGCTTAAAGCGGCGTTTGGTCACATTTGTCCCAATCCCCCCTGCAGTTTTCAAAATATCCCAAACATCCCAATATCGAGGCCTGAGATATATTTTGGAGCCAAATTCTGGCTCTCTGCACGTATTTGCAGTTTGAAATTACGACTTATTATACCCAACATATGCCAAGTAC